>NW_025541639.1:0-22500 GCF_017591435.1 Portunus trituberculatus
TGGTCGCCGCTGGTGCACCAGAGCCGGATGGATGGATGGATATGGATGAGCTAGATGGCTGGCTCGTCATTAATGAGGCTCGCAACCGGGTCAGAGCAAAGAGATCCATCATCCACTGCACAACAGCAGCCACCAAAGATGATGATGATGATGATGATGATGATGATGCGCTTCGGTGTTGATATGGACCCTCCCTCCTTGTATGGGTACCACTATAAAGAAATAAAATTGCCTGCGCCACTAATGGGCGGAAGCTTAACAAACAAACAAACAAACAGCACCTGTAGCAGCGGTTGGTGTCTGACCTCACATCACTTAGTTGATAATCCTTTCTCTTTCATTTGATTTACCTTTGAGTGATAAAACAGAGAGGAAAACAAATAGAAAGAAAGGAAAAGAAAAAAAGAAAGAAAAGGTAAAAAAAAAAAAAAAAAACACACACACACAAATTGTAATAATGACGTAAAGAGTAGGGACAACACTTTTACTTGGAACAACCATAGTCCTAGTAGTGTTAGTCTATAACTTTTCCTTCTCTTCATTTGTGTGGACCTATAAAAGGTCCGGGATATGTTGACTCTTTCTTATGGTGCTTTTGCAGTTGCTGTTGTTGACACCAAATTCCAGACACCAGATTTAACCGCCAAATCCGTAGAGGGTACGTCCCTGACGCTTGAGGGCGTAGACGACGTCCATGGCAGTGACGGTCTTGCGCTTGGCGTGCTCGGTGTAGGTGACGGCATCCCTGATGACGTTCTCGAGGAACACCTTTAGCACCCCACGAGTCTCCTCGTAGATGAGACCGGAGATGCGCTTGACGCCGCCTCGGCGAGCCAACCGACGGATAGCGGGCTTGGTGATGCCCTGGATGTTGTCACGCAAAACCTTACGGTGACGCTTGGCTCCTCCTTTCCAAGTCCATTGCCTCCCTTGCCGCGGCCAGTCATGGTGACAGATGAGGCCCCTATGGCTGCTCGAAGCTCCCGATTGTGACGCACCAACAAGACGATACTCGCCGCAATATCTTCAGAAGACTTCTGCGCTTGAGTGACCCCAACAACACTTTGTGCAGCAAGACACTTCTTTATACGTGTGCATTGTACATACTGCTTTGTAATTCATTAACCAGTGTTTGTTGTATTTAGTTCTTTCTCATTAACATGTATTGCTATAACTTTGCTTTTGTATAAATATTGCTTTTTCACTCTATATCCACAGCAGTACGGGTGGTTTTCCCCCGGGGACTCCGGTTTCCATCCTAAGCCATTTGCACTGACTGTGGATAACTTCCTCTTATATATATGTATATTAGTGTCTGCAATGTAACCCCCCACTCTCCTCTATCTCACAGCAGTGCGGGTGGTTTTCCTCCTGGAACTCCGGTTTCCACCCGTTTACCTCTCATGTACTGCCCTGTGACATTCACCATCTTAACAGCTGCAGGCCGGTCCGCCCGGCAACTTTACACTCCTACTTTATTTCTATTTTTCTACACTTTCTCTTCCCGTGTGCCAGCCAGGCGCACCTCCCCCCTTCTTTGTAACCCCCCTTTCCTCAATAAATCTTTGAAATCTTTGAAATCTTTGGGTGCAACACAACACAACTCTTCGCAAGTTGAACGACGCCGTTACTACCATGCCTCCCAAAGGCAAGGTTCAGAAGGCCATAGCCAAAGGGGACAAGAAGAAGAAGCGGAGGAGGAAGGAAAGCTACTCCATCTACATCTACAAGGTGCTTAAGCAGGTCCACCCCGACACTGGCGTGTCCTCCAAGGCTATGTCAATCATGAACTCTTTCGTAAACGACATTTTCGAGCGCATCGCTGCCGAGGCATCCCGCCTGGCACACTACAACAAGCGCTCCACCATCACCAGCCGGGAGGTCAAGACTGCCGTTCGTCTCCTTCTGCCCGGCGAACTGGCAAAACACGCCGTCTCTAAGGGCACCAAGGCTGTCACCAAGTACACCTCCTCCAAGTAAACTAACTGTCAGTCAGCTAGAAGGGGGGAAAGAAGAAAAAAGTGCAACTGCTGTCAGACAGTATTCAAACCCTACCCGGCTCCAGAGGAGCCACACCTGAATCCAAAAAAAAGGAGACACAATATAGACAAGTGTGGATGGTGGTCGCCGCTGGTGCACCAGAGCCGGATGGATGGATATGGATGGATGGATGAGCTAGATGGCTGGCTCGTCATTAATGAGGCTCGCAACCGAGTCAGACCAAAGAGATCCATCATCCACTGCACAACAGCAGCAGCCCGTATTAGTAGTAGTAGTAGTAGTAGTAGTAGTAGTAGTATAGTATGATGATGATGATGATTAAGCGTACGTACGATACTAATCACGGCAGGCAGGCTTTGGAGGGTGGGTGCATTCATGTTCTTCTTCTTCTTGATTAATGATGATGATGATACCTCCTATTTCAGTAACATAACGTTTTTCATCACACACAGCTCAGGAAACACACAGTTGTTATAGCTTGTAACATGAATCTGCGCTCTTTTTTTTTTTTTTTCTTTCTTTGTTTTCATCCAAGAGATGCGGATTAAACGTTGTCAAGTATTGCTGTGTTTGCAAAAAAAAAAAAAAAAAAAAAACTGCGAAATATGTTCAAAGATAAACAAGAAGTTTACTCCAACTTGCCTTTTCTTTTTTTTTTTTTTTTTTTTTTTTTAGAGCATCACAATGTATAATACAACACCGTTCAATTACCAAGTATTAAGTACCTACCTGACTTAAGGTGCGTATTAGTGCGTGCAAGTGTCCCCCCTCTCTTGCTTCCCTCCTGGCTGGTAGGTGGTAGGTAGGGACAGGGAGTGAGTGACTGACCCATGGATTAACGCGTTCACTTTGACCTGTGATTCCACTCGGCGGTCATCTCCGAGAGTGGAGGGCGCGCGGATCAAACGATATCAAGTATTGCTGTGTTTGTTTGCAAAAACAATGCAAAATATATTTAAAGGTAAACAGAAACTCTCTCCAACTTTTTTTTTTTTCCTTACCGTTCAATTACCAAGTATTAAGTACCTACCTGACTTATGGTGCGTATTGGTACGTACAAGTGTGACAGCGTTGCAGGCCGGAAAATTCCCGGCAGGAAAAAAAAAAAAAAAAGAAAAACCTAAAAGATCTCCATACAAGTAAGTGGTCAGACCATAGTGGATAAGGTGGTGGACGTGGGATCGGGCAAACTGACAGACGTTCACGCGTCGGCTCGAAAAAATCACACCACACACCGTTTTGAAGGTATGTCAGTCGGCGAGGGGGATTTAATGAAAGGTACCTACCTACATGTCACCGCGGTACCCAGGTTCTATCTAGGTGGCTACACCAAAGATGATGATGATGATGCGCTTCGGTGTTGATATGGACCCTCCTTGTATGGGTACCACTATAAAGAAATAAAATTGCCTGCGCCACTTATGGGCAGAAGCTTAACAAACAAACAGCACCTGTAGCAGCGGTTGGTGTCTGACCTCACATCACTTAGTTGATAATTATTATCCTTTCTCTATCATTTGATTTAAAAAGAAAGAAAGAAAGAAAGAAAAGGAAAAAAAAACACACACAAATTGTAATAATGACGTAAAGAGTAGGGACAACTCTTTTACTTGAAACAACCATAGTCCTAGTAGTGTTAGTCTATAACTTTTTCCTTCTCTTCATTTGTGTGGACCTATAAAAGGTCCGGGATATGTTGACTCTTTTCTTATGGTGTTTTTGCAGTTGCTGTTGTTGACATCAAATTCGAGACAGACCGACCGACTCCAGATTTAACCGCCAAATCCGTAGAGGGTACGTCCCAGACGCTTGAGGGCGTAGACAACGTCCATGGCAGTGACGGTCTTGCGCTTGGCGTGCTCGGTGTAGGTGACGGCATCCCTGATGACGTTCTCGAGGAACACCTTTAGCACCCCATGAGTCTCCTCGTAGATGAGACCGGAGATGCGCTTGACGCCGCCTCGGCGAGCCAACCGACGGATAGCGGGCTTGGTGATGCACTGGATGGTGTCACGCAGAACCTTACGGTGACGCTTGGCTCCTCCCTTTCCAAGTCCCTTGCCTCCCTTGCCGCGGCCAGTCATGGTGACAGATGATGAGGCGTTGCTGCGAGTAGTAGTAGTAGTAGTCATACGACGTCTCGCTCATGAGTGTGACTCACATTAAAGATTTAAAGATTTAAAGATTTATTGAGGAAAGGGGGGTTACAAAGAAGGGGGGAGGTGCGCCTTTCTGGCACAAGGGAAGAGAAAGTGAAGAAAAATATAAATAAAGTAGGAGTGTAAAGTTGCCGGGCGGACCGGCCTGCAGCTGTTAAGATGGTGAATGTCACAGGGCAGTACATGAGAGGTAAACGGGTGGAAACCGGAGTTCCCGGAGGAAAACCACACGTACTGCTTTGAGATAGAGGAGAGTGGGGAGGGTTACCTTGCAGAAACTAATATACATATATACAAGAAGAAGTTATCCACAGTCAGTACAAATGACTTAGGATGGAAACAGGAGTCCCCGGGAGAAAACCACCCGTACTGCTATGGATATAAAGTGAGCAAAGTTATAACAATACATGTTAATTAGAAAGAACTAAATACAGCAAACACTGGTTAATGAATTACAAAGCAGTATGTACAATGCACACGTATAAAGAAGCGTCTTGTTGCACAAAGTATTGTTGGGGTCACTCAAGCGCAGAAGTCTTCTGAAGATATTGCCGCGAGTATCGTCTTCTCGGTATGTCACAATCGGGAGCTCCGAGCAGCCATAGGGACGCCCAACCCAACAACAATTAAATGACTCAAGGCGAGATGCTATAGGACGCCTAACTTCTGATCTTTCACTTGTTTCTGATTGGGGCAGAGAAAACCTGGTTTTGTTCAATGCCTCAAAAACTCAATTTCTACAACTATCTACTCGACATAACCTTCCAGACAACTATCCTTTCTTCTTCAATAACACTCAACTTCCCCTCTCCTCTACATTAAACACACTCGGTCTATCCTTCACTAAAAATCTAAACTGGAAATTTCACATCTCTACTCTTGCTAAATCAGCTTCCAAGAAGTTAGGTGTCCTGTGGCGTCTTCGTCCATTTTCTCTCCCTCCCAGCTGCTTGCTCTGTACAGGGCCTTATCCGCCCGTGTATGGAGTATGGCTCTCATGTCTGGGGATCCACACACAGCTTTACTAAACAAGGTGGAATCTAAAGCTTTTCGTCTTATCAACTCTTCTCCTCTAACTGACTGTCTTGATTCTTTAAGTCACCGCCGCAATGTTGCATCTTTATCTGTCTTCTACCGCTGTTTTCATGCTGTCTGCTCTTCTGAACTTGCTAACTGCATGCCTTCCCCTCCTGCGGCCTCGCTGCACAAGACTCTCTACTTCTTCTCATCCCTATTCTGTCCATCTTCCTAATGCAAGAGTTAACCAGTATCTTCACTCCTTCATTCCCTACACTGGTAAACTCTGGAACTCTCTACCTGTGTCTGTATTTCCACCTGCCTATGACTTAAACTCTTTCAAAAGAGGAGTGTCAAGACACCTCTTACGTTAACTGGACCCTCCTTTTAGATTTTTTGTTTTTTTCTCTTTCTCCTACTTTCCTCTTAACAGGGCCTGGCAACCAGCAGGGTTTTTTTTTCCAACACTTTGTTTTCCCTTGGCCAGTGCCCTTGTAATGTAAAAAGGGGGAGTCCTTCGGTGACGCTGGCGCGCCATCAGACCCAGACGTCCCCTCAGCTGTGTGGGCCCCGTCTCAGCCCCGCAGCCGGGAGCTGTGCAGGCTTACCCCGGAGGACGAGTACCCCTTGCTGGAACGAAGGCCGTCATCCCAGCAACTCAGGGCTCAGGGTGAGAGGGAATAGCACACAGAAAGAACCGCCACTGGGCTGCCGTCGGTGTCACCCGGGGGATGACATCAGGCCTGGCAGATCCCGTACGTGGCTTGGCTCGGCTGCTTCGCTGCTACGTCACACGGCGGTAACTTCTCTCGGCAGTGGAAGGGAAAGGCGCTCGCTCACTCATCAGTCATCGGCTGCAGCAGGAGGAGGGGGAGGCCCAGCGGCGGCAGATGAGGTGTGCTGTTGAGAAGGATACTGGGAGTATCTCAAGTAGTACGGATAGAGTGGGGAGTACAGAAGGGCATGCAGGCAAAAAATTGCAGGAAGGAAGTGAGTGAGCGGGTGAAGGCGGGTTACAGGACAGCAGGTACGAGGGAAGGGGAAGGAGTACAGGAACGCAGGGACAACGGGTAAGAGAGAGGGTAGATAGGCTAGC
Source organism: Portunus trituberculatus (assembly GCF_017591435.1). NCBI lineage: Eukaryota > Metazoa > Arthropoda > Malacostraca > Decapoda > Portunidae > Portunus > Portunus trituberculatus. The sequence continues at coordinate 6,274 of NW_025541639.1, forward strand.
TATAGTCAAATGCGCGAACATAAAGCAGAACGGATAGGAGAGCACACATTCACCTGTATCGCGGTTCTGGTGGTGGTTCTTCGAGCCTGAGAAGGCTCCTAGGAAACCAGGCGTGTTGACGTCGGGGGGCCTCCTCATGCAGAACCTGAAGCGTTTGGTATTGGTCCCACCCTTCGTCGTCCATCCGCTGCCACACCTTGGCCGGCATCTCGTGTAGGCGGACGTTGAGGGCAGGGAGGGACGCGGCCTCGTGAAGAGCGGCCGAGCTGGTGAAATCGTACCATCTGGTACCAAGGGCAAACCGCAGTGCGCAGTTCTGGACTCTCTGCAACCTGCTAATGGCTAATGGCTGAGATAGCGTGCAAAGGAACAGGTGGATAAGTGAGGATAGGTAAGATTATGGCTTTAATGAAATGGAGCTTCAGATTGGTGGCCAAGTCTCGGAACCGGTACAACCTGGCGAGGGCTGCCTTTGCTCGCGTCACACGCTGGGTCACGTGAGTAGTGTACCCCATGGAGCCGACAGCCAGGCCCAAGAGAGAGCCTCTGGGCCTGAAGCCGACGTCGTCCCCGTCCACCAGCAGTGGGGCGAGGGTCTTGGTGGCGATGGGTACAACGGTGAACTTGGCCATGTTGGTCCTAATCCTCCACTCCTTCTCGAAAGAGTTGATGCGGGCGAACTCTCTGCCAGTCCGAGCGTTCAGCATCATACTGGAGCGGCCTGGATGGAACACAACCTGAGAAATATCATCAGCATATAGTACATTAACCCCGGCGCCCGAGGCAGTGCAGTCGCTTGTGTAGATGCTGTAAAGCAACGGTGACAGCACACTGCCTTGTGGGACTCAGGTGGCGAGGGGGAACTCTGGGCCGAGGTGGCTCCTGACCCTGATCTTTGCAGACCTGTCGTCGAGAAAGTCACACAAGAGGCCCAGGTGAAGAATCTTGTACTTCAAACCAAGGTGCCAGACCCGACCAAACGCCTTACTTACGTCACGCAGGACGAGGTTGCAGCGGAACTTATTGGCTTGGTGGACAGCCAGTGTCTCGGTGGCCAACGCAATGGCATGAGCGGTGCCCCTGCCATTGCGGAAGCCGTACTGCGCTGGGTGCAGGTAGTTACCATCCTCCAGGTGGACACGAAGCCGCGAGACTATGATCCTCTCCAGCAGCTTCCCCGGTACTTCTAGCAGTGAGATGGGACGGAAGCTCTCAGGAAGAGTGGGAGGTTTCCCGGCCTTGGGAATCATCCTCATCTCCGCCTGCTTGAACCCGTCAGGGAAGTACCCAGCTGAGAGTGCAGAGTTGAAGATGACCCGCAATCTGGAAAGAGCTGACTCTGGAAGATTGGAGAGAATTAGTCTGTTGATCTTACTACCTCCCGGGCATGTGGATCTGCCACGTTTTATAGCGGCAGAGAGCTCCTGGGAGGAAATGAGGCAGTCTAAATACGATTTACCGGTAAGACGAGCAGGATCAGCGTTGCCGTATGGGGAGATCCTTTGCACTGCGGTGGCCAAGTACTCCAGGACACGGTCATTGTCGTCGTAGTCGTCGTCAAAGTCGTCCCTGTAGACCTGACTCCAGATGGAGGTAAAAAAATGTTCTTTGTCACTGTTAGTATGTTTTCTGGCTCCTGTGTTGTCAGTGAGGTAAGTCTCAGTACCAGTCGTTTTACCTGAGAGGCATTTTATCTCCCTCCAAAATTTTCTGGGGTCGCGGTAGTTGGCAGCTAAGGAAGCCAGCATCCTCCCCCAGTGCTCCCTGTCCTCGGTCCGTCGAGAGTCTTGCAGTGCAACCTTTAGTTGGGTGTACTGCCTATAGTCGCCATACGCCCAGCCTGTCAGCCTTGCTCTGCCCCGCACTGCCTGAAATTGAACCCTAAGCAGCTGCGTGGTCCTGGAAGGCCTCGGAGCCGACTTGAGTTTGTAAGTGGTCTTAGGAATGTGACGGTCTGCCGTGTTCCTCACCGTAGACATCCACGTGTCCAAGGCGTCATCAATGTCGTCTAGGGATCCGTAAGTAATGTCGGGTAGGTTAGTCATCTGCAGGTCCTCGTCTTCTTTAAAAGCGTCCCAGTCGGTGTTTTGAAATTTAAAGAATCTAGTGCAAGGAATGAGTATATGGGAGGAGGAGATGTCAAGAACAATTGGAATATGGTCGCTAGTAGTGAGGGGACCAGGCGAGAGGGAGTAGTGGAAAAAGATGTTTCTGTTGGTCAAGGCGATGTCAGGAGTGGAAGAGGAGCGATAGCAGTAGTACGTGGGGAAGAATGGTCCTATGTGTAGAGTAGTGTGTCTCTGTAGGTACTATATGATGTCTCTCTCTACCTGGTTTGTAGATGTTTAACCTAAGTAAGGGTGTCGGGCATTCAAGTCTCCTACTAGGAAAACTGGAGTCTGTCTGCGAAAAATGCGGAGGTAATCTGGATGGGGTAAGTACGGTCGCCGTGGGGGAAGGTAGCTTGTGGCAATGTATAGTGGGCCGGCTGCAGTATCTAGCTCTATCGCAAGACTCTCAGATAAGAAATCATCCTCAACTCTGTGTTGTATGTGATATTTAATGGCTATGGCGACCCCGTCATTAAGAGTGTTGCTAATATTTTGTTGGTAAACTCTGTAACCTGGTATTTTAAGTCTCTCATCGTTAATTAGTCCATGGCTGTTGAGGAGGATAAAGTCAGGGTCATATTGTCTATACGTGTTGCTAAGGTCAAACTTACGGTTGTCCCAGAAGAGAACGTTGTGCTGGATTATGCGTAGTCGGGCCATTACTCACGTGCTGCAGGTAGTCTGCCCTTAAGAAGGTCGCCAATCACTTGACGATTGTCACTCCTTGCTCTTTCGAAGTCCTCGGTGGAGAAGGTGGTCCAAGATCTGAGGGAGTCCAAGTTCCGCCTTACGTGGTCCAAGATGACTTCGTCCAGTCCAGGAGGGCCAGAGAGGCAGAGGAGGAGATTCCCGTTCCTGAGAGAGAACTCAAACTCCTCATGGGTGGCAGGAGACTTCTTCCTCTTGCTGCTGGACCTGGCAAGGAACCCGAACCGGGGGTCCTCGTGAGGTGGCTCATCCTGGTCGGAGACGTCACTCTCGGACTCCCCGGGGGTATCTTCGTCGTCGTTGGAGGAGGGCGTGCCAAGAGAAGCCGTGGGGGCAGCGTTGGCGGGAGCTGGTGAGTAGGCGGGAGAGGCGTTGGCGGCAGCAGACCCAGCAGCGACCGTGTCACCATGGCGAGGACCCGCATGACGGCTTCTGAGGGCTGAAGAGGTGGAGGCGGCGGAAGTTTGACATCCGGCAGACCGTTACTGGCAAGGCTGGCCGATAATGTCTGTTGAAAACAACCCGGTGTTGCGAGGTTGGCCAGATGAGCATGAAACAGGCTCAAGAGGCCTGCCAGCGTCTGCGAGAGGTCTGGTGCGGTGAGCCCGGCAGGGGGTCTTGCCGGTTGGGCGGCACGGGCGTGGGTAGTGGAGGCAGACCCCCGAGCTTTCCTCGATGCCTCTTACTTTTTCTTCAGCGCCTCCTTCCGCGTGGGGCATCGCATAGCTCTGGCGCTATGCTCGCCACCGGAGGCACTTCTTGTGGGTGGCAGGGCAGTCTCTGTACGAGTGCTCCTTGCTGCTGCACTCGGAGCACTGCACATATCCAGGTGGCTGGGGGCAGCCGCTGTTGGGATGATCCTCCAAAGCATTGCAGCGGTTGCAGGTCAGGAGCGGAACATAGAATTCCTGCCTCATCTGGTGGCCTGGGATGTTGATGTGGAAAAGACGAATCCCTTCCATGAGCGCCTTCCTGGCCATATCGCTGCTTGTGAAGGTAATCTTAACGGTGGAGGAGCGCGGAAACTTGTAGACTGCTTCCGCCTCAGCCCAGGGGTGCTGAGCTCCCACCTCAGCAGCGATGTCCTCTGGAGTGTTCTCGTAGACGAGGTCATCCAGGTTAAAACAAATGACAGTGCGTTGGGCACGCAGCTCTGGCGAAACTATCGCTGAGAAGCCCTCAGCCGCCAGGCGAGATGGAAGGCCATTCTGGAAGATGGCATCCGCGTCTTGGTCCGTCGGGGTTAGAACGATGATGGCATCCTGGGTGGGAATGAGTCTCGTGACCATCACCCCTGGGAAAAGGAGGGCCAGAAGGGACCTCCTGACCCCCAACTCTTTCGAGCGGGGGTGTTTAATCCTGACGCGACCCATGGCGGCGTCAGGTCATGTCTCGTGCCTAAAGACACGGCTGAAACAGTCAACCACCGAAGATAGCACTGCACACTAGTGATCCAAGAAACACAGCACTACACTGGGAGGGGGAAGACCGCGTAATCCTGGGCACTGGGGGCGGAAAAAGCACTGAGGGGCGAGCACTGGGGAGGGGCACAGAAAAACGCACACTGGAGAGGGAAGAACTGAAGTAATCCTGGGCACTGCTGCACTATGCTGCAAACTTGTATAAACACACAACCCAGCAGCCTTGTCCATCGCTAGCTGGGCTGTTGCCACACGAAGCACAGCACTGCACATAAGAAACACTACACTGAACCGCACAAGGAACACAACACAACACTGTGTAAAAACTACACTACACTGCACTGCACACAAACAAAACAACACATACGTCGTCCTCCCAGGCGGTCACCCATTCAGGACTGTATCCGAGAAGCGGTGCTTAACCTCACCTATCGGCGGTCACCCATCCAGATGCAGGTCGGCATGGTGAGCTTAACTTCACCTCTCGGATCAGCAGAGAGAGAAGCGTGGGCCAGCCGGCCGCTGATTGACCGGGAGAAGATCCTCCCAGACACGGAGGAATGAGGAGATCCTTCCTTCGTCGCAGGCCGTGAAGTGCAAGGTGAGGGGCGGGGTAGCTGACCGCTGATTGGCTGTAAGCGAGGCTCACAGCCAATGGGCGAGCTACGCAGCGATACGTCCGTCTCCTGAAAAGAGAAAAGAGTGAGCTGTGACTCGCATTTTTCTTACTTCTTCTTCTTAGTAATTGCGGGTACAAAATACCCACACGGGCTATGGTGGCCCGTTCTGGTCTTGGTATGGGCTTCTTAGCGGCGCTGGTGCCGCTTCTTCTTGGTGTGCTGGCTGTGTTGATTGTTGGCAGTCTTCAAATCCTTTATCATGTCGGCAATTATCTTGTCGTAGTTTGGGGTGCAATTCTGGGTCGGTGGTGCCTCGTTTTTGGCTGTTGGTGTCCCACTGGCACAGGCTCATGCCCTTGGTGGTTGTAGCAGCGTCAGGGGTAGTCTTTTCTATATCCTTTTTATTTCGGCCTTCTTTAGGAGAAGGGGATGTAGTGGTGTGGTGAGGCGGGTCTGTGGTGTGGCTGCGTAGGCTTGTGTTGGTTCCTACTACGTCCACGACCTCGTTTTCTTCCTCTTCCTCCTCCATGCCCGTTCCCTCCTCCACACGGTCTTCGTGGTGAGGTTCTTCTTTGGGAGGCTGGCGGTGGCGAGTGGTGGTGACGGCTTCCTCCGGGATGCTTATGGAAGGCAGCCCGTTGTGCTTCAGCAGAAGCGGAATCAAGGTCTACAGGCGGCGGGTGTTGTTGCCTGCAAGCACTTGTGCCGTGCAGATGAAGGCCTTCATCTTGAGTTCCACTTCTGCTTTCCCAGCCCTGGGAGACGATTTAGGGCGGGGAGGAGGGCGTTCCTGATTGCCTTTCCTTGTGACCTCTCTGGCCTCTGGCCCTTTCTTTCCCTTAAAGGTGGTGAAGGTGGCGGAGTCACCTTCTCGGGGAAGCACTTTCCTGAAAGAACTCTTCAGGCCAGAGTAGTGGACAAAGAAGTCTTTGTTGGCTACGGAATCACAAATGAAGCCGTAGCCAGACTTTCTATTGTACCACTTGAAGGTACCCTGGTGTTGTTGAGCTGCCATCGCGATGTTCGCGGTTTCGCTTGCCTGAAAGGACTCCACTCGCATTTTTGTTATTGTTATTAATTGTGGGCATAAAATGCCTACACGGGCTATGGTGACCCGTTCTCTTCTTGTGTTTCTTCTTAGCGGCGCTGGTGCCGCTTCTTCTTGCTCTGGCTGTCCTGGTTGTCTGAAGAGTCGCTGGTCTTGTTGCACTTCTTCATCATGTCAGCTATTAGTTTTTCGCAGCTCGGGAAGTAGTTCTTGGTGGGCGGTGCTTTGTCGTGGCTGAGTGAGATGTCCCAATCCCACAGGCATATGTTCTTGGTGGTTGTGGCAGCGTCGGGGGTGGCCTTCTTTTTACCTTTTGTTTGCCAGCCTCCTTCAGGTGCAGGGGAAGCAGTGGCCTGGTCGAGCAGGTCTGTGGTGTGGCTATGCAGGTTTGTATCTGTGCCTACTACGTCCACGACCTCGTCCTCAGCCTCTTCTTCCTCGTTGCCCGTTCCCTCTTCCACGCGGTCTTCGTGTCGAAGTTCTTCTTTGGGCAGCTGGCGTGTTTTCTTCGTCTTCTGGGTACGGTGGCGTGTTCTGGTGAAGGCTTCCTCTGGGATGGTGATGGCAGGCAGCCCGTTGTGCTTCAGCAGAAGCGGTATCAAGGTCTGCAGGTGGCGGGTGTTGTTGCCTGCAAGCACTTGCGCAGTACAAATGCAGACTTTGATCTTAAGATCCGTTTCTGCTGGTTTCCCGGCCCCGGGAGATGACTTAGGGCGGGGAGGAGGGCGTTCTAGTTTCCCTTCCCGAGTGACCTCTGGTCCCTTCTTCCCTTTGAAGGTGGAGAAGGTGGCGTTGTCTCCTACTCGGGGGAGCACCTTGCGGAAGGATCTCATGAGGCCAGAAAAGTGGACAAAGAAGTCTTGGTTGGCTTCGGAGTCACGGATGAAACCGAAGCCAGACTTCCTATTGTACCATTTGAAGGTACCTCGGTGTTGCTGAGCTGCCATCGTGTATGTCTTGTCGCTCTCGCTTGCCTGAGAGGAATGATCGCATTTCGAATCGAATCGAATATAGATAGAAAAGGCGGAGGGGGGAAGTGGGGATAGGGGAAGAATAGGTGGGTGATAAGAAGGGAGCTTTAGTAGGAGCTTGACCCAGGCGCAAGATGTTTTTTTTTTTTTTTGTAAAGTATCACTCTACTTGTTTTTGAATCTTGAGGGCCGGGTCAGGTGGAGACCAGGAAACCGCACCAACACCAAGCATACGTAAGCGCCGGACCGCCCATGCAGCGAACGAGGGCCCCGCACCTCTACGGAAATGGCGGCAAAATACTGGAGTCCATTAGCAACCAAAAAACACCGTGAAGGAGGAAAATTGAATATGGTGCAGTAGAAGGAAAAAGGATGACAAATAGAGAGGATGGAGTGAGAAGTACATCCGTATAGCGGAGGGACCTACAGTTCTACGTGGGTTCCGAACCACGGATCGTAGTAGATTTGGTGAAATGATTTGGGGTTGGGGGATAATGGTGAGAGGGGGATGTGCAACTTTTATTTGTAAATAGATGAATGTGATGAGTGAAGCTGGTGGTGTCTGCCATCTCCTTTGCTTGCTGGCTCGTGCTGGAGATCCTGATGTTCTGGTACGTCCTGGTGTTATCAGCCTGCTGTGGAGATGAAAAGAACGATTAAAATGGCAAATTTGGTGGGGGGACGGCGGTTAGTGGGAGAAGGGTGATGCCGCTCTGACACCTGGAGTAGTTAGGTTAGGGAGAAGTGAGAAGGGAAAGAGATAAGGGCGGAGTGGGGTCTGCTGCCGCCGCCAGAGCGAGTGATGGTTAGGGGACTCGATTCCCCGTTTACCCTAGGATACCGGGATCGCAAGGGTATATCATCGGTCGGGTGGCACGATAGCTGACCCCCACACGCCGCAGAAAAAGGTGTGTTAATAGGGATGAAGAGATAAAAGACTGGGAGGAAGAGTGTAAAAAAAGATGGGCAGAATGAGGTTTGCTGTCGTTGCCGAACGAGAGATGAATAAGGGACTCGATTCCCCGTTTACCCGAGGATACCGGGATAGCAAGGGTATATCATCGGTCGGATGGCACGCCGGCTCACCTCCACACGCCGGAAGAGGAAGGTTAGTAGAGAAATGGGAGATAATGAATGGAGGGAGGTGGAAGAGGAAGATGGGCGGAATGGGGCCCGCCGCCGCCGCCATAACGAGAGACGAATAAGGGACTCGATTTCCCGTTTACCCGAGGATACAGGGATCGCAAGGGTATATCGTCGGTCGGATGGCGCAGCAGCTGACCCCCACACGCCTCAGGTAAAATGTTAGTTATAATTGGGAGAAAAGGCTAGAGAAAGATGAGAAGAAGGAGTCCGTTATTTGTAGATGGGATTAGGAGGTTCGTCTGGAGGTTCGAGGAGGGTGGTGTGGGGAAGATGTCTGTATGTTGGGGAAGGTTTTCCAAGAAGTTGTATATGTCTGTGTGTCTGTCTGAAAATGTACTTAGTTGTTTGTTTATTCTGTTGTGGAATGTGATGTTTAGTGGCGGGATGCTGGACTCCTCGTGGAGAGATAAAGATGTCCGGAAGTCGAACCATTTCGTTCCAAGAGCGAAACAAATTGCCCGGTTCTGGACCCTTTGTAGTTTTTGAAGGTTAGAAAGGGCTGTTAGAGACAGAGACAGGGGGCCGTATGTTAGTAGGGGAAGAATAAGAGCTTTATAGAGGTGAAGTTTCGTCTTTGTGGTACTGTCGCGAAAACGGTCCAAGTTGATCAGGGCCCTTGACGCAAAGCCGACCTTTTGGTTTATATGGATGTGAAACCTAAGCTGTTTGTCGATGGTGAGGCCAAGGACAGTGTTGTTGCTGCTGATTGGGATGGGTACAGGATTTGGAAAGTCTTTATAGAGTGAGATTTGGCGGGGGGGTTTAGATTTGATATTGAAATATGTCACCTTGGATTTTTCGGGATGAGAGTTGATGCGCCATTTAACTCCCATAAGCTTGTTGTCGCTAACTCTTCTTGAATTTTGTCTGTAAGACGATCTAACGACCTGGCGCGCGCCAATTGCGTTACATCGTCTGCATATTGGATTCTTAGTGAGTCGTTGTAAGTGGGGCATGGCAAGTCGGCGGTATACATGTTGTAGAGGGTGGGGGAGAGTACGGAGCCTTGTGGGACTCCGGCCTGGGGGGAGAAGAAAGTGGAGAAGACGTTCTGGTGGCGGATTCTAGTTTCTCGCTCTTCTAAGAAATTGCACAGGATTTTTTGGGTTAATGGGGGCAGGTTGAAGTTATTGCAGATTTTGTATTTCAATCCTGTGTCAAAAGCTTTGTTGACGTCTTTTGTCACTAGAGCAGATCTAAAATAGAGCGAGTTTGCATCTAAATATGTGATGATACTATTCAGGGCATCATTAGTTGAGACATTACTTCGAAAGCCGAATTGCTGGGGGGCCAGCATTTCGTTACTTTCCAGGTGTGTTCTTAGTCTCTGATTGATTGACCGTTCGAAGGTTTTTCCGAGTATTTCCAACAAGCTTATGGGACGATAATTTTCAGGGAGATGTAGATCTTTGCCGGGCTTCGGGATGAGTGTTATATTTGAAAATTTGAATGGCTTTGGGAAATACCCGGAGGAGAGGGAGGCATTGAAGATTTTTGTGATGCTGGTTATGATCTCTGGGGGAAAGTTTTTAATCATTGGCCAGGTTATGCCTGTTGGGCCGGGGGCGCGTTTTGGGGTGTACCTGAGCATCTTGGAGACATCCTCCTCCTCAAAGGGTGTTGTGAGATAGTGATGGGGGTCTAAGCGTGTTAACTGTGTTGTGTTGTGAGGTAGTGTGTTTTCTAAGTGTTGCTGTACGTGTGTTGTGATGTTGTTAATGTGGGCGACGCTGGGCCCGTGGGCAGGGAGAGGGTGATGGTGGAAGATATCTTGCCAGTGTCTTTTGAATATGTCGGCTACCTGGGCTGGGTCCGAGATGCGCACACCGTCCACTAGGAGATACTCGAATCTCTCCCGCTGGCATCCCCTCAGCCCGTGCACCATGCGCCAGAACTGACCTGGATTGCGGCAGCGGAATCCGTCCAAACGGGAGACTATAGCTCTCCAGTGAGCGCCGTGGTCATCCAGCAAGCTGTTGATGATGTGTCTTCGGAGGATGTGTAGGTCTCTGTGTATGGGTATGTGGTTATGAATGTTTGAAGAAAGCGTGTTTTGTAGCATGTTTGCAGTCTTTGTGTTCTGATGGAGGGTCTGAAGTCTATGTGGATCTTGTGGTGTTTTCGGGGGATATGTCTGTTGGCTGATGTTATAATGTCGTTGTGAAGTCGCTCAAGGGCCCTGTCTATGTGTGTGTGTGGTAGGCCCTCGAGGTTTGATGTATTTCTGCCAGCGTTTCCTTGAAATTTTCCCAGTCTGTGGAGCCGTAGTCGAGGCATGGGGGGGAAGGAACAGATATGGGGTTGGAGGATATTTTAAGGATGAGGGGAACGTGGTCGGAGCCGCATAGTGGTCCGTGGGAGATGTGGTGATGGAAGGGTATGGATTGGCGTTTGGAAAGGATAAGGTCGGGTCTCCCAGCTAATCGGTGGGAGAAAGAGGTAGGGAAATCTGGGCCAAGGAAGCGGAGACGTTTGATTTGTGTGAGTTGTACGAGTTCTTGTCCATGTCTGTTATTTTTGTTGTGGTGGAAGGCTGTGTGTTTAGCGTTAAAGTCTGCTAGAATGTAGACTGGAATGTGTGTGTTGTTAAAAAGATTTGTTAAACTATTGAGAGGGAGCCCAGTGTCTGGTCTGCAGTATGTGGTGGCAACTAGGAATTGCCCATGTTGTGTGTGCGAGGAAGTGTTCTGACGGCCAGTCAGTTATGTGTAGGTGTTTTATGGTGCTTTTGACCATGATAGCTACGCCGTCATGGGCCGTTCCTACCGTGTAGCGTATGTTGTAGCCGTAGAGTTTGATGGGATTGCGTGGAAGACCAGTGTCGTTGAGGAGAACAATGTCTGGATCGATAGAGCGAATGACTTCTGAAATAAGATGTCTGTTATTCCAGAAGCCGCGACAGTTTAATTGAATGATTGTTATCATCTTTTTATATGTATTTTCTTCCCCTTAACGTGGTACGTGTAGCAGGAGGAGAAGGTAGGGGTGGAGTGATGAGGTGTCGCTTTGTGTCGTTGTTGTTTTTTTTTTTTTTTTTTTTTTGTGGTGGTGGTGGCGGTGTTGGTTACGGTGGTGGAACCAGGTTTCGGTGGTGAGGGCATTTGGGGTTGCGGTTCCCCAGGTGTTTCCTCAGGAAGAGCGAGAGCAGGGCTAATGTCACCAGAGGAGGAGGATTCCTGTGGTAGGAGTGTGGGGGCTGGAGGAGCTTGTGTCTCCTGTTCAGCATGTTTTTCTTAGTAGTGTTGTTGGTTGTTTTGAATGTATTGTTGTGGGAAGGATATTGTAGGGCAGCCGTTTAGTTGTAGGAGTGAGTTCAATGTTTCTGTTTGTTTCTTCAGGTCACCAAAAGAGGTTTGGATTGAATATTTAATGATTATGTCTGCGAGTAGGAGTTTTTCAGCGTTATTTTTTTGTGGTGTTTGTGCGGGTGTTGGAGTGGCTAGTGTGGCTGGGGTGGCTGATGTGGTGGCTTTGGCATAAGAGACTGTCTGTGTGGCGGGTGTAAAGGAGTTTTGTTGTTTCTGATGCTCTCGTTTTATAAGGCATTTGAACGACACGGCTGTGTGTTCGCCATCGCAATTAATGCATTTGAGTGTTGTTACCTGGCAGTTTCTGTAATCGTGGCCCTGAGCTGCACACTTAGAGCACGATTGTTCGGTTTCTTTGCACTGGTTCGTGCGGTGGGTGTATTTGTAGCATTTGTAACATTGTGTGACAGGTAAGTATTCTTCGATGTTTATGTTGTATTGTGGGATTATTTGTGAGAAGGCTTTGATACCCTTGTTTTTTTGTATTTTCTGCCTCCTGTTTGGTACTGAATCGGATTTTGAGCATATGTGCCTTTGGGATGATTTTTAGATCTTCAATTTTTGTTATTTTTGTCCTCAATTTCCTCACATAGAATTTGGTTGTCTTTTTTTTAGGATATAATCGTCAACACGGCGGGGAAGGATGGTCCTGGCAGATATTTGGTCTTGAGACTCAACGAGCTCAAAACCAATGAGTTAGAGGTTTTCGGTGGCGGTGCTGAGGGTGTGTGCATCTCGGTCTGCTTCGCTGGCAACACCGACGATGATGTATGGTCCGGACCTGAAGCATTTCGTGTGGGGAATATGTGTTCTGGAGAAAAAAGCAATACTGAGGTTGGCAGGGCTATTGCTGGTCTTTATACGGTATCGTATTTTGCGATCAGGGGGGCGTTGGCTCCTCACCTTGCTTTCAAGGGACAGGAATCAGTGTAGGTAGGAAAGAAATCCTAGAACAGTCTAAGACTGTTCCCTATCACCTTATTTCCTATATCCCGAGGGGGATCCTAAACTTGTAAGAGAAATCCCTAGCTGTCTAACCCAAAGGGAGGGCTGGCACACTGCCAAAGTATCTCTAGGCCGCTCTGGCCAACCTAGAGACACCTGGCTGGCTAGGAGCGCGGAAAGCGGGCTTGCCTAAGGCCCGATCCTGACTCCGATCGCCGGTGCGAAGGAAGGAGAGGTAGGAGAGAGGAGGAACAGTGGTGGCAAAAATGTCTCTTGGGCCGTGCGAGTTACCACAACCTTCCAGCGTTACCCTTAGGTGAGGTTCTCTCCATCGGGTACGTAGGGAAGGAAGTGGCTCCTCAGAGAGACTGCCGGTTGTCTAATTCTTTTTTGGTAGTTGAGGACGAAGCCTCTATGTTATGCTGAGCTGGAGTAACACTAGTGACGACTCCTCAGCGAAGCCTTTTATCAGCGAAGGCTGGTGCAACAACAGGGGAAGTGCAGGGCGCCTATTGGATCTTAAGAAAGCCAAGGGGGTGGAGCTTGCGGTCCTTCCTGGCGGTTGCTGATTGGTCGGCTGGCTGCTGCTGCTTGGTGCGTCGACTGGGAGCGAAGGTCTTGCTGCTGCGAGACCTGAAGCTTGAATGACGAACGCTGACTCGCATTTGATTAATTAATTTGGGGGGGATAGGAAAGTTGGATGAAAGAAGAATTAGAAATGTAAGTGTGTAAAAGTAGGAAAATGGAAGTACAGTTTGAGATTAAAGATGACGGGCAATCCGTCTTGCTACATAGTGGCATATCTCTTGCTGTTTAGTTTTGTGTTGTTATTGTATGTATTTGTGTTGTCTTTATGTTGGCGTGTGTGGGATCAGTTCCTTTATTTTCTTCCGAATCTTTCTACTCTTATATGGCCCTACCGGGCGAGGCTTATCTAGAGTCCCCACCTCAGACAGACCCCTCACTGTGTCAAACTGACTCTGTGACTCAGGGTGCAGGTACCATCTCTCCACCTCTCTCCGCAGCCGGATGTATGCAAACAGAGCCGGTGTCCACCACCCCTTGGCGGGGCGGAAGGTGTTCTACGGTGAGCCTCCTGCTCTTCCTAACCGCTTGAACCAACACCCCCACCCCGCCAACTCAGGCGCAGAGCAGAGGTACAGGAGAGTAAAGAAATTATATTAAGATCCAGTTGTCCTCTATGTATATTATGTAAGCGCATGTATTTGTTTTTGTATTTGTTTTATAGTTATGTGTTCCTGTTTTATAGTTAAATTGTGTATATGGGGCGTGGATTAATTTTGTTGAGTTGCGTGATTGTTTTTTTGAACCAGTTGTGGTCTCTAGTTTGTTCGTGATCTGCTATTGCGTTCTTGTAAAGGGTGTCATCTAGTATGGTTTCTAGTTTATATTTGATTTGGTTGCCTCTTTTGTGTATTGTGAGGTTGATAGGTAATAAATTGGACTCTAAGTGTAATTCTTCTGTAGTTTGTGTGTATGGGTATTTCTCATCATATGCAAATCTTAGAGATTTGTTTTGAATTTTTTGTAGGGATAGTATTTGTGTGTTTGATAGTGCATTTAGTGTGTATGTCGGATATGTTAAGATTGGAAGGACACATGCTTTTATTAGGTGTAGTTTTATGTTAGTGTCAAGTTTAGCAAATCGTTTTACTATTCTAAGTGCAAGATTGGCTTTTTGGCAGATATTTGAAATGTGTTTAGCGTATCCTTGCTGTCCCACCTTCAACCCTAGTATGGATGCTTTATTTGCATATGGGATATTTTCTCCATCTATTGTGACAGGGGATGTCTTTCTTATGGCAATGGGGAGGAGAGTGAATTTTGCAGTGTTAGTTTTAATTTCCCATTTATTTTCATAGTTATTAATGTTTCTTATTTATCTCTCTATCTTTCTTGCTAGCATGTTTCTTGATTTACCTGGTTGAATTATAATTTGTGTGATGTCATCTGCATATTGTATGTTAATTCCGTTTGTTAATGGAGGAGGCATATCATATGTATATATTGTGTATAGTGTCGGGGACAGACTACTTCCTTGAGGGACTCCACTATGGAGTTCAAAACCTGGTCCAATGTAATTCCTGAGAGAGATGGAAGCTGTTCTGTTGTCTAGGAAACTGATGAGTAATTTTGCGAGTATAGTAGGTGTTTGTATTTGTTGTATTTTGTATATCAACCCATTTATCCATACTTTATCAAAAGCCTTAGAGACATCTCTAAGTACAATACAGCATTGATTTTTGTTTGCTACTGCGTTTGAAATTGTTTCCGTTATAGTTGCTAAAGCTGTGTCCGTAGATCTGTTCTTGCGAAAGCCGTGTTGTGTAGGTGGCAGTATATTGTTGGTTTCTAAAAAAAGGTGCGTAGTCTGGTGTTTATTATCTTTTCATATATTTTGCCTGGTACATCTAGTAATGATATAGGACGAAAGTTGTTGGGGTCAGTGGATGGTCGGTCTGGTTTTGGAATTAGTTTTATCTGTGCGTGTTTGAAGGTGTTTGGGAAGTATCCCATGGAAAGAGAAATGTTTAGTAGTTTTGTATATATTTGTATCACTTCCTCAGGAAGATTTGACAAAATAGTTTTATTTATTTTGGTGTGCCCTGGAGTGTTGTTTTTTTTAATTGTTTTATTGTGTTTTTAATGTCTTGCAATGTGATGGGAGATATATAGTAATTATTTATATTAAGATTGGCAGGATTTGCATGTTCGTAAGGGCGTATGAGTGATCTATTGTTATTTATGTATTCATTAACTACATGGTCATTCTCTTGATCAAAAGTCAAGTTTTCCTCTGGGCTTATTTTAAAGGCATTGCTCCATATTTCCCTAAAAAATCTTTCTTTTTGTTTTTCTTCGTAAATTTTGTTGTTATCATGTAATAAATAGGGTTTTTGTCTTATTTTGTTACCTTTTAGCTGATTTATATTTTGCCAGAATTTTTG
Source organism: Portunus trituberculatus (assembly GCF_017591435.1). NCBI lineage: Eukaryota > Metazoa > Arthropoda > Malacostraca > Decapoda > Portunidae > Portunus > Portunus trituberculatus. The sequence continues at coordinate 21,521 of NW_025541639.1, forward strand.
TGGTTGTCTGTACATATGATTTATTTTCTTTATTTTGTTTTCCCAGTTTTTATTGTTTTGCTGTTTACATTCTTTAACTATAGCTTGCCTGATAGTTTTATATGAGATGTATTTAGAATAATTTCATCCAGAAGACATGTTATTTTCTATTAGTTGTTGTGCCCACCACTGGAGTTCTTTTATTTTAGGGGTAACTAATGATTTTTGTACTGTTTTATATCGTGTGGTTGTTATGTGTTGAGCCATGGTAGATGTTATTGCTGTTGTCCAATATTTTAATGAGTTTTCTAGTGTTTGTTGATCCATGTAGGGATCTATGTTGATATTTCGTGTTTTGATTTCTGTTTCGCGCTTAAATTCATCCCAGTTGGTCTTCTTGAATAAATACGTCGGTGACGTATCCATTTTTATGGGGTTTGCAGTGATTTTTATGATAATTGGTAGGTGGTCAGATGAGGTTGTAGGTCCAGTCTGGATGTCTATGTTATGGTATGTTTTGTTGTTTGTTAGTATTATGTCTGGTGTGGATCTGGTGTTATGAGATATAAATGTAGGGAAATCCGGTCCTATGTGAGTAAGTTTATTGATATTTGTGAGCATCATCAAGGCTTTACCTACTTGGTTTTCTCTTTTATTGTCAATGCTTGGATGATGTGCATTCAAATCGCCTATTATATAGGTAGGGTGAGATTGTGAAGCAAGTTTGTGAAAGTCGGTGATGGGGAGGTATGGTCTTCTTGGTGGTAAATATGTAGTTGCTATGTTGATGGTTCCCGTGCTTGTTTCTATTGTAATTTGCAAGATATCAGTGTCAAAATCATCTGATATGTTATGTTTTATGTTTTGCTTAATTAGGATTGCCAATCCGTCATGTGGTTCTTCACTGGTGTTAATAAGGTAGGTAGTGTAGTTGTGTATTTTTATGTTTTCTGTTGTTTTTAGACCATGACTATTAATTAGGATAATATGTGGATCAATTT
>NW_025541639.1:27500-61015 GCF_017591435.1 Portunus trituberculatus
ATAACACCACATATGATACAACAAGAAACCTATATCCCAGTAAAGTGTTGTATGAAGTGCTATACATCAGAACACCATTTCACCAGTGAATGTCCCAAACCTAAAGATTTCAAGATTTGTTCAGAATGCAGTCAAGTGGGCCATGTTTGGCATCAATGTCAAAATGAGATAAAAAAAATGCCTTAATTGCAGTGAAGCTCATAGTACCATGGCCATGAAAAGTAAAATAAGAAAAGAAAAAATAAGAGAAAAAAGAGCTGAAATAAATAAAAGGCAAAAAATGAGCTACTCAACAGTCATTACTCCCTCTGCAACTACCACTACTATGTCGAACTTCCAAACACCAATGATCACTAAAGAAGAAATACTAAAAATTCACGTATGTGCTGCCCACGCTCAAAACCAGGAACAAAAAAGGCCAGGCTCATACAAATATGAATTTAACAAAATATTAAAGGCAAACAATTTACCAACAATAATAATCCCTGATGATGAGCCAGAATCAACCATTTCTAACACACAAGTAGCACAACAAGATATAGGTGCAATGGCTGCTGAACCATCTAACTTAGGATCGGAAGGAGAAATAAAACATCTAAAGTAACTAGAACACAAAGCACTGAATCTCTTTCAGGAAAAATCATTGATTCTGATGAAATAGGGATAGCATTCTATACCACAAAAGAAAGAGGCTGGCCAAAAAATCTCTCAAATTGTGACCTACTATCAGGCATACAATAAAAAAATATAAATGGAAATATACTAATAACAAATACACTGAAGATCAAATCCTACGGAAAATACGCAGTGGTGTAATAAATCTAGCTAACTCAAATTGCTGGATCGCATTAGATAATGATGAATTTAGAAAACTTAGACCTGGCTTAAATTTGGACCGTTCGCCACCGGAAACTAGAGATCTGCGCCGGAACAAAACCACCCCACGTTCAACCAAAATTTAAAAATTATACAACATAACGTTCTTAATTGGAAAACAAATAAACAGTCTTTAATAACAAATTATTTAAGTAATAATCTTGATCTGATTTTGATTAATAGTCATGGCGTTAAATCAAATGAAGAATTAAAAATACCATGCTACAGAGTCTACAAAGTCAATTATAGTGAATCTATAGCGGATGAATCTGGAATTGCAATTAAATTTGGTGTAAAACACAAACTTTACGATGACTTTGATACTGACATTTTAGCTGTAGAAATTGAAACAAGTCTTGGTCCCATAATAATTGCAACTACTTACTTACCACCCAGACGTCATTATCTACCACATACAGATATGCACAAACTCTTAAATAACTCAATACCAACATATATCATTGGAGACTTCAATGTAAGACATACCAACTTTGGCAATAGGGAAAATAATAACGTAGGGAAAAGTTTAACAAACTTAATCAACCAAGGTAAGATCTGATTCATCTAGGCCCACATTTCCCAACCTTCTACTCCCAGAATTCACGTATTAATCCGGATAAAATATTTTCTAATAAACACCATTATTTAAATTGTATCTGCGAACCCGGCGAAATTACAACGTCCGACCATCTACCAATTATTTTTAAACTCTACGAAACCATTCATAAAGGAAAAACTAAAGTATATAACACACACAAAGCTGACTGGGATATATTCCAGCATAACTTAGATTCTCAAATAAATGTATCTAACTTAGAGGGTTATACTACAGAGCAATTAGAGATTGAAACTCAAAAATGGTTAAAGGCTATTAAGAATGCTATGGATATAGCAATCCCTAAAACTAGTTATCAATATACATATTAGTTAAAAACAACACCAGAAATAACAAATCTAGAAAGACAATATAAAACATTAAAATAATTTGCCGAACATTTCGGAAGGACAATAGAACTTTATAGAGAACAGCAAATAATTAAGACGGAATTAAAAGAGATGTAAAGAATCATACAATAAAAACTGGGAAGACAAAATTAACCACATATCTGATAACAGCAAAAACAGTAAGGATTTTTGGAGTAAAATACAAGTATTAAAAGGCAAAACACTATTAACACTAATTACTTGAAAGATCAAGAGGAAATAAATACTTAACAGACAAAGAGAAATGTAACTTATTTGAGAAAGCCTGGGAAAGTGTCTTCAAAATTTCAGAAGAGGAAGGAAATTACTTTGATAAGAACCATTCAGAACATATAGATCGATATATCAACATACACAATAATAGAGTTAAACCGTTCCCTTTAGTTGCTACAAACATATTAAATACCGAAAATAACTACACAAGAGAAATTACAACACAAGAAATTAAAATGTTTATTAAACGAACAAAAAAGAAAGCTCCGGGATCAACTAAAATTAACAAAATTATACTAGAAAACTGCACTGAAAAGACACTTGAACAGTTACAAAATATTTTTAATGCATGCTACTCTGTTGGCTATTTTCCAGAGTGTTTCAAAGTGGCAATCATTAAATTCATTCCCAAAAAGACAAAGCACCCACAAATCCTATAAATTATAGACCGATCTCTTTACTTGAAGTGCCTGGGAAAATTTTTGAAAGAATAATACAATCCAGATTAAACCCATTTCTAGCCGAAAATAATATACTTAAAAATAGGCAGCATGGTTTTAAATCACATAAAGGGACACATACAGCCATCACCATTACATATGAAACGATTGCTAATGCCCTCGCAGAAAAGAAACAAGTATACATGGTACTCAGGGATGTCGCAAAAGCATTCAACAAAGTTTGGCATAACGGCTTAAAATATAAAATCTTAAGATTAAGACTACCTGACATTCTGGAAAAAAATCTTATGTAATTTCCTTGTCAACAGAAAGGCAATAATATATATTAACAATGACTTCAACAAAGACATAAATTTATTAAGTGGTGTACCTCTAGGAAGCGTGTTATCATCAACGCTGTATACTTTGTACACAAATGACCTACCTTCACCTGAATTTGGCTGCATTGATACAATGTATGCAGATGATGTGACCCAAATTATTACCTCACCAAGTAAATCTAAATTGATGTTGAAAGTAAAGGTAGAACGGGAAATAGAAAGAATATGTAAATTTGAAAGGATGTGGAAGATTAAAACGAACGAAGAAAAATTAAAAATAATACCAATTGCTCAACTTAAAAATAAGAAAATTAATGTAAACGGAAAATAAATCGACAAAAGCAAAGAGGGAAAGCTTCTTGGATTACATTTAACAACACGTGGATTTGTCAGCCACATTACCAAAACAATAAACAAAGCAAAAGGCATTTTGTCCCAATTAAAAGGTTTAGTAATTTATCCCCGAAAACGAAAACAACACTGATAAAAACACTCTTAATACCCTTAATTACTTATCCATCAATACAACTTTGTGTGGCCTCAGCCTCACAAAAAAGGAAAATGCAAACCATTATAAACAAAGCAGTAAGATTTATTCACTGCAACGAGCAAGAACAATTAAATTCACATGACTTACATATAAAGTATAACATTACTCCATTAAACATAATTAATTATCATAAGGCCTTAAACGCATGGGAATCCATTAAATTAAGTGAAATTGAACAATATAATACACTAATAACTGAACATGATAAAATGCACATTTGGTTCCCTAAAAGCAGTACTATAAATACAACGGCGCAACCACATGCTATTATAACATACGAAAAAAAAAAAATAAATAAAATATTACCAGTAGCACAACTTAAAACTAAGCGAAAAGGAAGTATTATGGGGAAGCACTGTTGGATGGCGGCGGAACATTGGACACCGCCAGTCGTTTTTTCTATATTTTTGGTTATGGTTTTCTTTTCCATTTTTTTTTTTTTCGAATTAGGTTGTGCTTTTTTTTTTTTAATTAGGTTGTGCCTAGTGGCCACATGTCTTCGCCGCCACCATCTGACTACCCCGAAGACGAGTAAGGGAGACACGTAACGGGTAACGCTGAGTTCTTGAACACAGGACAGTGAGTCCAGTGTCTCGGGGCACGTAACGAGCAACGCCTTGCATCTGAAAAAACAGGTGTATGGGTCAGTGGGGTCAGTGCCATTGGGAACGTAACGGACAGATCTGGCATCTGGGGCAGTGGGGTCATTGCCATTGGCACATAACGAACAACGCCAGATGTTGAGACTGGGAGCCAGTTCCCCCTTGCTCAAAATTATCAATTTAATGAATTAATATATGTTTTCAAGTTTTCACAGCTGCGGCAAAAGGAGACACGGATCATCGCTGGAGCATCAACACCTTATCCTCATTCTTACCAATAACCTAACATCTACTTCCTGTAATCTTATTAATAACCCTTTATACTATTACCCTCTAGGTGTGACAGAGAACCTCACCTAGAACTTTTTTTCTCTTTCTTACTCATTATAAACCCCACACTTCTTGACTAACAAACTAAACTAACTAATAATATCTTCTTAACTAATAACTACCTATTAACAAAATTAACACCACCAAAATAACTAACAATTTACTAAATCTCTAAACATATTAATATACACACCTTGTTCTACACACACACACACACACACACACACACACACACACACACAAAAAAAAAAAAAAATATATATATATATATATATATATATATATATATATATATATATATATATATATATATATATATATATATATATATATATCTGACTCTAATAAATACATACCCACTAAAAAAAAAAAAAAAAAAAAAAAAAAAAAAACTAATACACCCTTAAAAACAAAATCACCATTAACATTCTGTAAATTATACAGACTAAGATAATTTGAAGATATCTGATAATTTTTAATTACATTAATTTATGTATAAATGCACCAATTGATAGCCAGTTCGCCAGGCAGAAGGAGACGGACGGCAGTCAGGATCACCCGGCTGGTGATGGTGGAGAGCTTGTTGTAGTGTGCCAGGCGGGATGCCTCGGCAGCGATGCGCTCGAAAATGTCGTTCACGAAAGAGTTCATGATTGACATAGCCTTGGAGGACACGCCAGTGTCGGGGTGGACCTGCTTGAGCACCTTGTAGATGTAGATGGAGTAGCTATCCTTCCTCCTCCGCTTCTTCTTCTTGTCCCCTTTGGTTATGGCCTTCTGAGCCTTGCCAGCCTTCTTGGCAGCCTTTCCTGATGCTTTGGGAGGCATGGTAGTAACGGCGTCGTTCAACTTGCGAAGAGTTGTGTGTTGTGTTGCACCCAAAGTTTACAAAGTTTATTAAGTAAAGGGGTTACATTAGAAGGGGTAGAGTGTACCGAGACTGGTACACTGGAAGAAAAAGCGAGGAAATATAGAAATACAGTAGGAGAGAAAAAGTTGCCGGGCGGTCCGGCCTGCTGCTGTAAGGTAATGAATGTCACAGGGCAGTACGATGGGGGCAGGGGTGGAAACCGGAGTTCCCGGAGGAAAACCACCCATACTGCTGTGAGAGAGTGAGAAGGGGGAGGGTTACATTATACCTTATTACATACAATATTTACAGAGTCAACAAGAAAGACATACATTATTTACACAGTCTACAAGAAAGGCTAGAAGTATATACATATGAATGATTACACCTTCCCACAGCAGCACAGATGCCTTCTGGGTGGAAACCGGAGCTCCCGGAGGAAAACCACTCGTGCTGCTGTGGATGTGCTACAGGTAAAAAGAAAGATAGCTATATATACACTGAAATGTTCCTTATTGTCATTGTTTTGTCACTTTTTAAGTGTGGAGTCACAGATAGTGGCATACACGAATGTCTTGATCCGGTAGTAGTCGTAATAGGTGAACCATGCAGCCATGCAGGCCGACACGGTATGATCGTAGTCGAGTCGATGGCGAAGACGTGGTTCGTAGGGCGGCCATGGGTGACGTCGGCACGATGTCCGTCCTGGCACGATCCATCATCTGTGCGTCCCTGGAACTCAGCCCCACTGCCGGGAGTTTTGCAAGCATCCCGGGGGTCAGGTACCCCTTGCTGGAACGTAGGCCAGTGTTCCAACAACTCAGGGCGTAGGGCGTGAGAGGGAAGCCACACCGAAGGAACCGGCACTGGGGCTGCCGTCGGTGTCATCTGGAGATGACATCAGTCCTGGCAGATCCCCAAGGTGCCTTGTCTTCGTTGATCCGCTGCACAGTCATCTTCCTGGTCCTCGTCTCTCGATAGGCTGCAGGCTCTCTCTCCGTCAACATCAGCAGTTCGCGTTTCGTAGGTCGTTTGGCGGGATGAACAAGGCATGGTGAAGTTCCTGTAAGTTATGTAATATCTACGAGTATAACATAGTAATAGGAGGGAAGCGTCAAAGGATACAGGTGATGAAATTTTTATATGAGGGTGGACTTATATGAAAAGGTATTTCAACTTTCACCTGTATCTTGGCTCTGGCTGTCCTTCTTCCAGTCTTAGGAGACTTCTCGGAAACCAAGCGTGCTGCCGGTTTGGAGTCTCCTCGTGCAGGGCCTGTAGTTCTCGGTACTGATCCCAACCCTCGTCCTCCATCCGCTGCCACACCTTGGTGGCCATCTCGTGGAGGCGAACGTTGAGAGCTTGGAGGGACGCGGCCTCGTGAAGCGAAGCCGAGGTGGTGAAGTCGTCCCATCTCGTACCAAATGCGAACCTCAGGGCGCTGTTCTGCACTTTCTGCAATCTGCTGATAGCTGTTTTGGAGAGTGCATGCAGAGGAACAGGAGGGTAAGAAAGAATAGGTAGAATTAGAGCCTTAACTAGATGGAGCTTAAGACCAGTGGCCAAGTCCCTAAAGCGATACAACCTGGCGAGGGCTGACTTTGCTCTTGCTACCCTTTGGGACACGTGGGAGGTGTATCCCATAGAGGCCACAGCCAGTCCCAAGAGTGAACCCTGGGACTGAACTCGATGTCATCCCCATCCACGAGCAGTGGTGCGGGGGTTTTTGTAGCAAGGGGAATCACGGTGAACTTGGCCATGTTGGTCCTGATCCTCCACTCCTTCTCAAAGGCGTTGACCCGGGCGATCTCTCTGCTGGTGCGGGCGTTCGTCATCCTACTGGACCGGCCTGGGTGGTGAACGACCTGTGAAACATCATCGGCATACAGTATATTAATACCAGCGCCTGCGAGAGGGCAGTCGCTGGTGTAGATGTTGTATAGGGTGGGTGACAGCACACTTCCCTGAGGAACTCCTGTGGCCAGGGAGAAAGGTGGCCCTATGTGGCCCCCTACTCGTACCCTGGCTGTCCTATCATCGAGGAAGTCACAGAGAAGGCGCTCAACCGGGCCAGGCAGGCCCAGGCGAAGTATCTTGTACTTCAATCATAGGTGCCAGACCCGGTCAAACGCCTTACTCACGTCCCGCAGAACTAAGTTACAGCGGAAGCTGTTGGCCTGGTGTAGGGCCATAGTCTCTGTGGCCAGTACGATGGCGTGCACAGTGCCCCTCCCACTTCTGAAACCATACTGCGCCGGATGAAGGTGGTTACCAATCTCCAGATGGATGCGTAGCCGCGAGGTGACAATCCTTTCCAGCAACTTCCCAGGTACCTCAAGCAGGAGATGGGCCGGTAGTTCTCCGGTCTTGTGGGAGGTTTGCCGGCCTTCGGAATCATCATCATCTCGGCCTGCTTGAACCCGTCAGGGAAGTAGCCAGCGGAAAGTGCTGCATTGAAGATATCCCGTAGTCTGGAAAGGGCAGAATCTGAAAGATGTGAGAGTATAGTACTGTTAATCTTACTTCCCCCAGGACACGTCGGCCTGCCGCGTTTGATGGCGGAGGCCAGTTCCTGGGTCGAGATAAGACAGTCCAAGGGAGAAGTACCAGTAAGACGGGCAGGATCGGCGTTTTCATATGGGTAGGTCCTTTGTACGGAGCCGGCCATGTAATCCAGCACCTGGTCGTTGTCATCAAAGTCGTCGTCATAGTCTTCTCTGTAGACGCGGTCCCATATGGACGTGAATAGTCGTTCTTTGTCGTCGTTCGTAAACTTCTTGTCTCCTGCGTGGTCTATTAGGTAGCTGTCTGGTCCTGAAGTCTTCCCGGAAAGACACTTGAGTTCTCGCCAGAATTTCCTGGGGTCTCGGTAGTTGGCAGCTAAGCCAGCCAACTTCCTTCTCCAGTGCTCTCTAGCCTCAGTCTGTCGTGAGTCTTGCAGTGCAACCTTTAGCTCGTTGTACCGCCTGAAATCGTCGTGGGTCCATCCTCTCAGCGTTGCTCTGTCTCGCAGTGCCCTGAATTGAATTCTGAGCAGCTGCGTAGCCCGAGAAGGCCGGGGGGCCGACCTAAGTTTATATGTCGTTTGTGGTATGTGTCGAGTCGCAGTTGTCTTTACCGTAGTCATCCAGGTCTCCAGTGCTTCGTCTATTTCCTCTAGGGAACCGTAAGAGATGTCTGGGAGGTCCGTCATCCGTAAGGTGTCGTCCGCTTTGAAAGCATCCCAGTCGGTCCTGTTGTACTTATATGTCTGAAGGCTAGGGACTAGAAGAGGAGAAGTGGATATGTCAAGAATAATAGGGACATGGTCACTAGTCGTCAAAGGTCCTGGAGACAGAGAGTAATGAAGGAAGTTGGCTCTGTTGGTCAGGGCGATGTCAGGTGATGACGAGGTGTGATGGCTGAAAAAGGTGGGGAAGTGAGGTCCAATGTGGCAAGCAGTCTGTCGGCGAAAGTAGTCTACTATGTCTCTCCCAACCTGGTTGGTGGTGGTGTACCCCAGATAAGGGTGTCGTGCGTTTAGATCTCCTACGAGGAAGACTGGTGTCTGTCTGCGTAGAAGACGGAGGAAGTCGGGGTGTGGTAAGTAAGGTCGTCGGGGGAGGTAGCTAGTGGCAATGAGGATGGGTCCGTCAGGTGAGTCGTTCTCTATTGCTAACGTCTCAGATAAAAAAAATATCCTCGATTCTGTGTCGAAGCCTGCTTTTCACAGCAATGGCTACACCGTCATTGTGAGAGTTACTGTTATTCTGCTGATATACTCTATAGCCTGGTATCTTAAGTCGCGTCTCGTCGTTTAGTCCATGGCTGTTGATAAGAATAATATCTGGGTCAAAGTGTCTGTAGGTGTTCATTAAGTCATACTTACGGTTCCCCCAGGAGAGAACATTGTGCTGGATTACGCGTAGTTTGGCCATTACTTACGTACAAGGGTATATCTACCCGGGAGTGCGTCTCGTACAACTGGATTGGGGTCGTTCTTGGCTCGCTCGTACTCCTCAGTCCAGGGAAGGATCCACGAGCTGAGGGAAGCCAAGTTGTCCTTCACGTGGTCCAGAATGCTCTGTTCCGCCTGTGAAGGGCCTGTATGGTTCAGGATCAGGTTCCTGTTGCGGAGGAGGTGGTCGAGCTCGGTGCCGGTGGTGGGGGGCTTCCTCCTTTTCGGGAGTTTCCCAAAGAACTCGAATCTCACCTCCTCGGTGTCTTCCGTGTCCTCCGTGTCCTCCTCGTCCTCCTCGGGCTCAGAGTCGTCCGTCCCTCCTGTGCTTAGAGAGGGCGACGGTGGAGGGTCCATGGGTTCTCCAGCGAGAGAGGCAGCAGGGCCGGCGGATGCGAGCTTTGCTGGGGAAGAGGCTCCTTGCATCGAAGTTATAGCCCTGCCTACCCCCTCAGACACTGCCTGGAGGATGTCATTAGGGACACGGAGTGGCGGTGGGATCGGTAGCTTGACTTCCGGTAGGCCGTTCTCAGCGAGGCTCGTTGAGAGGGTCTCCTGGAAGCTGCCAGGATTTGATGCATTGGTCAAGTGGGCGTGCATGAGACACATGAGCCCAGCTAGTACCTTTGACGGGTCAGCCATGACGGGGTCAGAAGTTGTGGAGGCTTGTTGGGCGGCTTGGGCAAAGGAGACATTGGGCCGGACCCGAGCCTGCCGGGCGGCCTCCTCCTTCTTCCTCAGGGCGTCCTTGCGAACGGGGCACCGCATGGCCCTGGCACTGTGGTCCCCACCACAGTTGAGGCACTTCTTAGCAGACGCTTTACAGTCTCTATACGAGTGATCCTCTCTGCCACACTCAGAGCACCTCGTATAGCCTGCTGGGTGAGGGCAGCTGCTGGTTGGGTGGTCCTCCACCGCATTGCACCTGTTGCAGGTGACAAGTGGGATGAAGACCTCCTGCCTCATCTGGTGTCCTGCCACGTGGATCTGGAAGAGGTTGAGCCCTTCCAGAAGCGCCTTCCTCGCCATTTGGGCGTCCGTAAAGGTGATCTTGGCCGTAGAGGAGCGGGGGAATTTAACCACTTCCTCCGCTTTAGCCCACGTGTGCCGGGCTTCTACCTCTGCGGCAATCTCCTCAGCTGAATGGCCGTAGACCAGCTCATCAAGGCCCAGGCATATCACCGTGCGCTGGGCACGCAGACCCGGGGGAACCACGGGTGTGAATCCCTCCGCTGCAAGCTGAGTGGGGATGCCATGCTGAAAGATGGCATCAGCATCCTCATCCGTCGCGGTGAGGATAATGATAGCATCCCTAGCAGGGATGGCTCTGGTGGCTTTCACATGTGGTGAAAGTATGTTCATCAGTTTAACCCGCACCCCATAATCCGCGGGTGGGCATGTTTATGGCCGAGCCTGTCAGCACATGACATCACCAATCACAACACTACACTGCACCTGACACTGTACCACGGAAAAAACAACACAACACAACACTGCACTGTACTGTACAAACAAAAACACTGCAAGACACAACGCTCCTCGAGCTTGCCGGCAACGCCGCCCGCGACAACAAGAAGACTCGCATCATCCCACGTCACCTGCAGCTGGCCATCCGGAACGACGAGGAACTTAACAAGCTCCTCTCCGGGGTCACCATTGCACAGGGTGGCGTGCTGCCAAACATTCAGGCTGTGCTCCTTCCCAAGAAGACCGAGAAGAAGTAAATCCCTCTCCTCCTCAATATCATCACCAACAAGTATATATATCCGGCTCCTCTTCGGAGCCACACATTGACACATCTAGAGAATTGAATAGACTATAGTGTTAACAATGATATTAATAATAATGATGGTATATATTTTTTGATAATGAATGATAGAAATGCTAATGATAGAATTTTTTTCTCTTTATTTTTTTGTTCCGGCCTGCAGCGCTGCAAAAAAAAAAAAAAAAAAAAAGCAAATTATGGGATTAGAGCCCGTGTGTCAATGAGGACCTTGCTTCCCGCACACGCCCCTCTGTCTTGCTCTCTTGTTTCCGTCCTAGCTGGTAGGTAGCTAGTGGGACAGGGATCAATTAACGCGGTCGGTCACTTTGACCTGTGATCTCACTCGGCAGTCATCCAAGAGATGCGGATTAAACGTTGTCAAGTATTGCTGTGTTTGCAAAAAAAAAAAAAAAATGCGAAATATGTTCAAAGATAAACAAGAAGCTTACTCCAACTTGCCTTTTCTTTTTCTTTTTTTTTCTTTTCATTTTCTTTTAGAGCATCACAATGTATAATACAACACCGTTCAATTACCAAGTATTAAGTACCTACCTGACTTAAGGTGCGTATTGGTGCGTGCAAATGTCCTCCCTCTCTTGCTTCCCTCCTGGCTGGTAGGTGGTAGGTAGGGACAGGGAGTGAGTGAGTGACCCATGGATTAACGCGTTCACTTTGACCTGTGATCTCACTCGGCGGTCATCCCCGAGAGGGGAGGGCGCGCGGATCAAACGATGTCAAGTATTGCTGTGTTTGTTTGCAAAACAATGCAAAATATATTTAAAGATAAACAGAAACTCTCTCCAACTTTTTTTTTTTTTTTTTTTCGTTCAATTACAAAGTATTAAGTACCTACCTGACTTAAGGTGCGTATTGGTACGTACAAGTGTGACAGCGCTGCAGGCCAGCAGGAACAAAAAAAAAAAAAAAAAAAAAAAAAAAAAACTAAAAGATCTCCATACAAGTAAATGGTCAGACAATAGTGGATAAGGTGGTGGACGTGGGATCGGGCAGAAAGACAGACGTTCACGCGTCGGCTCAAAAGAATCACACCACACACCGTTTTGAAGGTATGTCAGCCGGCGAGGGGGATTTAATGAAAGGTACCTACCTACATGTCACCGCGGTACCAGGTTCTATCTAGGTGGCTACACCAAAGATGATGATGATGAATCGCTTCGGTGTTGATATGGACCCTCCCTCCTTGTATGGGTACCACTATAAAGAAATAAAATTGCCTGCGCCACAAATGGGCGGAAGCTTAACAAACAAACAAACAGCATCTGTAGCAGCGGTTGGTGTCTGACCTCACATCACTTAGTTGATATTTTTTCTCTCTCATTTGATTACCTTTGAGTGATAAAACAGAGGAAAACAAATATAAAGAAGGTAAAAAAAAAAAGAAAGAAAAGGAAAAAAAAAAAAAAACACACACACACAAATTGTAATAATGACGTAAAGAGTAGGGACAACACTTTTACTTGGAACAACCATAGTCCTAGTAGTGTTAGTCTATAACTTTTTCCTTCTCTTCATTTGTGTGGACCTATAAAAGGTCCGGGATATGTTGACTCTTTTCTTATGGTGTTTTTGCAGTTGCTGTTGTTGACACCAAATTCGAGACAGACCGACCGACTCCGTAGAGGATACGTCCCTGACGCTTGAGGGCGTAGACGACGTCCATGGCAGTGACGGTCTTGTGCTTGGCTTGCTCGGTGTAGGTGACGGCATCCATGATGACGTTCTCGAGTAACACCTTTAGCACCCCACGAGTCTCCTCGTAGATGAGACCGGAGATGCGCTTGACGCCGCCTCGGCGAGCCAACCGACGGATAGCGTGCTTGGTTATGCCCTAGATGTTGTCACGCAGAACCTTACGGTGACGCTTGGCTCCTCCCTTTCCAAGTCCCTTGCCTCCCTTGCCGCGGCCAGTCATGGTGATAGATGATGAGGCGCTGCTGCGTAGTAGTAGTAGTAGTGATACGACGTCTCGTTCACGAGTGTGACTCTCATTTTCAGAATCAGAATCAGAATTAAAAAAGAAAAGATAGGGAGGGGGAAGTGGGGACAGAAGAAGAATAGATGGGTGATAAGAAGGGAGCTTCAGTAATAGGATAAAGTCACTGTGGCTTGACCCAGGCGGAAGATGGACTTCTGTGATGACTGAGCGTTTGGTCTATTGTATATTTCTTTATAGAAGAGATGGACGCGGCAAGGGAGGCCGGCACCAGACCAGGGGGAGCCGAGCAGAGCGCATTAGTACCGAGCACGCAAGAGCAAAGGACCGTCAATTCCACGGACGAGGGCGCCGTACCCACACGGAAGTGGCGGCCAAAACGTCTCGTTTTCAGTGCAAACAACAAACACCGTGAAGCAGGAAGAGTGAAGTACGTGATAGTAGAAGGGAAAGGATGACACATAGAGAGGATGGGGTGAGAAGTACTTCCGTATAGCGGAGGGACCTACAGTTTTACGTGGGTTCCGAACCGCGGATAGTAGTAGAATTGGTGATTTGGGGTTGTAGGATATGGTTTAACTTTATTAGAGAGGTTGGTGAGGGGGGTTATGAATATTTTATTTGTGATTAAATGAGTGTGATGAGTGGATATTGGTGTTTGGTGGTGTCCGCCGGGAGTGGTCCGGTCCTGGAGTATCACCCTGTTCTGGGGAGATCAACCTGCTATGGATATAAGTAAAGGATTAAAAGGGTCAATTGGATGGAGATGGGTTGTTTGTGAGGGTGGATGACGTGACGGCGAGATGACCGAACAGTTCCGCGTCCTCTGTGGAGGTGATGAAAATGTTCCCGCGTTTTGTGCGTTCACAGTACCTTCCATCAGTACTGGCCGCTCCGCAGTAACATACACAGGGGGTGCCACTACCGGAACGTCATGCAGACTGCCGGGGGCCCCATGCCGTGCCGTCACTGGGAGGGGAGCGGTTATGCTGTCCCCGACCCTTGGAGGTGGTCCGGTACCCTCTTAAAGCCTAGGCTGCGAGACAGAAAAATAATGCATAAAAACAAAAAGATGAATACAAAGCCATAAGACAAAAAATATGAAAACACCACTAGGCGTTGGCACGCGAGCCCACTCCCGTAGGAAGGGGCATGTGATGGGGGTGTGGGTGATGCCACTCTGACACCTGGAGTGGTACTGTTAGTAAAGAAGATAAGTGAGAGGAAGAGTGTGAATGGAAGTGAAAGGAGGATGGATCGAGAAAAAAAGGTGTGTTAGTGAAGAAGTGATAGGGAGGATCGATAAGAGTAGGAGTTAGTTAGTAAGAAGGAGTGAAAGAAAGGTGAGATGGAGGATGAATAAGGGGAAGAGGAGTCCGTTATCTGTAAATAGGATCAGGAGGTTCATCTGTGGGGTCAAGGAGGGTGGTGTGGGGTAGACGTCTGTGTGGTCGGGGAAGGTTTTTCAGGAAGTTGTATGTGTCTGTGTGTCTGTCTGGGAACGTGTTTAGTTGTTTGTTTATTCTGTTATAGAGTGTGATGTTTAGTGGTAGGATGTTGGACTCCTCATGAAGAGATGAAGAGGTCCGGAATCGAACCACTTCGTTCCAAGTGCGAAACGAACTGCTCGGTTCTGGACCTTTGTAGTTTTAGAAGAATGGAAGGGCTGAGAGAGACAAGGCAAAGGGCAGTATGTTATTAGAGGAAGACTAAAAGCTTTATAAAGGTGAAGTTTCAGCTTAGAAGTACTGTCGCGAAAACGTTCCAAGTTGCTCAGGGCCCCTGAGGCAATGGCGACTTTTTTTTATCTATATGGATATTAAATCTAAGGTGTTTGTCGATGGTGAGGCCAAGGACAGTGTTGACTTTGCTTATTGGGATGGGGCTGTTTGGATTTGTTGTTAAAGTAGGTAACCTTTAGATTTTTCAGGATGAGAGTGGATGCGCCATTCTAGCTCCCATAAGCTTGTATTTGTTAACTCTTCTTGAATTTTGTCAGTAAGGCGATCTAACGTCCTGGCGCGCGCCAATTGTGTTACATCGTTTGCATATTGAATTGTTAAGGAATCATTGTGGGTGGGACGGGGTAGGTCGGCGGTATACATGTTGTAGAGGGTGGGAGAGAGTACGGAGCCTTGTGGGACTTCGGCCTGGGGGGAGAAGTAAGCGGAGAAGACGCCCTGGTGTCTGATTCTAGTTTCTCGCTTGTCCAAGAAACTGCAGAGGATTTTTTGGGTTAGGGGGGGCAGGTCAAAGTTATTGCAAATTTTGTATTTCAATCCTGTGCGCCAGACTGTATCGAAAGCTTTTTTCACGTCTTTTGTCACTAGTGCAGATTTATAAAAAGACGAGTTTCCATCTAAATATGTGATAATACTATTAAGGGCGTCTTCGGTTGAAGCATTACTACGAAAGCCTAATTGCTGGAGACCCAGCATTTCGTTGCTTTCGAGGTATGATCTTAACCTTTGATTAATTAACCGCTCGAAAGATTTACCGAGTATTTCCAGCAAGCTTATGGGGCGATAATTTTCAGGGAGATGTAAATTTTGCCGGGCTTCGGGATGACTGTTATGTTTGAAATTTTGAATGGTTTTGGGAAGTACCCGGAAGAAAGGGAGGCGTTGAAAATTTTTGTGATACTGGTTATAATTTTGGGGGGAAGATTTTTTTTTATCAATGGCCAGGTTATACCTGTTGTGGCTGGGTGCCCGTTTTGGGGTGTGCCTGAGCATCTTGGAGACATCCTCCTCCTGAAAGGGTGTTGTGAGATAGTGGTTTGAATCTAAGCGTGTTAGCTGTGGTGTGTTGTGAGGCAGCGTATTTTCTAAGTGCTGTTGTACGTGTGTTGTGATGTTGTTGATGTGTTCGACACTGGGCCCGTGGGCAGGGAGAGGGTGAGGATGGAAGATGTTTTGCCAGTGTGTTTTGAATGTGTCGGCTACCTGGGCTGAGTCAGAGATGCGCACGCCGTCCACTAGGAGATACTCGAATCTCTCCCTCTGGCATCCCCTCAGCCTGTGCACCATGTGCCAGAACTGACTGGGGTTTTTGCAGCGGGCTCCGTCCAAACGGGAGACCATAGTTCTCCAGTGGGCGCTGTGGTCATCTAGCAAGCTGTTTATGATGTGTCTGCGGAGGATGTGTGTCTCTGTGGTTTTGAAAAAAAGCGTGTTTTGTAGCATATTTGTAGTTTCTGTGTCCTGATAGAGGGTCTGAAGTCAATGTGGATTTTGTGGTGTTTTCTTGGGATGTGTTTGTCGGCTGATGTTATGATGTCGTTGTGAAGTCGCTCAAGGGCCCTGTCTATCTGTGTGTGTGGTAGGCCCTCGAGATGTGGTGTTTGATGTATGTCTGCAAGTGTTTCCTTGAAATGTTCCCAGTTAGTGGAGCGGTAATCAGGGATGGGGTGGGAAGGAATAGAGATGGGGTTGGAGGATATTTTCAGGATGAGAGGAACGTGGTCTGAGCCACAGGGTGGTCCGTGGGAGATGTGGTGATGGAAGGGTAAGGACTGGCGGTTGAAGAGGATGAGGTCGGGTCTGCCAGATCCATGATAGGTGAAGCAGGTAGGAAAATCTGGGCCAAGGAACCGGAGGCGTTTGAGTTGTGTGAGCATGAGGAGTTCTTGTCCGTGTTTGTTGTTGCTGTTGTGACGAAAGGCTGTGTGTGTAGCGTTGAGGTCAACTGAAATGTAGACCGGTATGTTTGTGTTGTTGAAAAGGTTGGTTTGACTGTTGAGAGGAAGTCCAGTGTTCGGTCTTGCATATGTTGTGGCAACTAGGAATTGACCATGTTGTGTGTGTATTTTGGTTGCAAGGAAGTGTTCTGATGGCCAGTTGGTTATGTGTAGGTGTTTTATGGGTTTTTTTTAACCATGACGGCTACGCCGTCATAGACCGTTCCTGTCGTGTATCGTGTATTGTAGCCGTATAGTTTGAGGGGTTTAGGAGGAAGACCAGTGTGGTTGAGGATAATAATGTCTGGATCGATAGAGCGGATGGCTTCTGAGATAAGGTGTCTGTTATTCCAGAAGCCGCGACAGTTGTGTTGCATGATTGTGATCATGCTCTAAGTGTTTTTCTTAACCCTAGAGGTGGTTCGCGTATTTCGTGGAGAGGTCGGTAATGTGAGGGGTCTATGTCGCTTGTTTGCTGTGTTTGTGGTTTGGTGTGACGTGGAGGAGCTTTGGGGCTGTGGCTCTCCGGTGTTTACCTCTTCGTCAATGACTAATGGCCCTGGTGAGGAGGGGCTGGTCTCTTCAGGTGGAATGAGAGCAGATGTAGAATGCTGTGTTGTAGAGTTTTGTGTTGTTTGTTGGTTCTCAGTGTAGCTTTGCTGATATTGTTTTTCGTTGTTCTGTATGAAGTTCGCTGGAAATTTTACTGTTGGGTAGCCATTACTAGTAAGGAGGGAGTTCAGCAGCTCTGTTTGCTTTTCTAAGTTTCCAAAGGAAAGCTGGATAGACATTTTGATGATTGTGTCTAGTAGGCATTGTTTTTCTGTGTTGTTGGAAGTGGTTGTGGTGTTGGGTGAGGGTGTGACTGATGTGGCGGCTTGTGCGTATGTGGTGTTTTGTGTAGTGGCGGCTGGCGTTTTTGAGTTTTGGTGGTGTTATGCAGTGCGTTTGTTTGGGCATCTGAATGAAACGTCTGTGTGTTCCCCAGAGCAGTTGATGCATTTGAGGGTTGTCGCCTGGCAGTTCCTGTAGTCATGTCCTTTTGTGGCACATTTAGATCATATTTTGTCTGTCTCCTTGCATTGATTTGTACGATGGGTGAACTGGTAACATTTATAGCATTGAGTGACGGGGCGATATTCTTCAATATTTATGTTGTATGATGGAATGATATGTGAGAAGAGTTTGATGCCAGTGTCTTTTGTGTGTTTTGTTTGTTGTCGTGATTGTAACCTAATTTTTATCATGTGTACTTTTGGAATGGTGTGTATGTCGTCGATCTTTATGTTATTTTTTCCTTCTATCTCTGTACGCAGGTCTTCGTTGGTCATTTTCAAGAGGTAGTCGTCTACACGTCGGGCAAGTAAGGTCCTAGCAGATATTTGCTCCTGAGACTCTACGAGCTCGAAGCCGATGTGTTTCAGTTTTTGGGTAGCCTCAGGTGTGGTGTGCATGTCGCGGTCTACATCGCTAGCTACGCCAACGATGATATAGGGGCCAGTTCTAAAGCATTTTGTGTGGGGAACTTGAGTCATTGCTTAGGTCAGGGGGAAGGGTGGCAATCACGATTCGGTACCTTAGTGTCCGGTCAGGGGGGCGTACAGAGGTCATTTTATCTCATATAAATGGCATAAATAACACACATAACAAAAATAACATGGAAAATGACAGGGTTCTGTAAGAAAAGTATGTTAAGTTGTACTCACTCCACGGTTTGCGGCGGTGCTGGGCTGCTGCTAAACGTAATCCGCTGTAAGGGGAAAAGAAATCACAGAAAAAAAAAAAAATCACACAAAAAAAGGAGACGGGGTGAATGCGCAGGTCCTTAGGCTTGAGTATTCTTGGAAGCGAAGGGGCCGAGAAACTGGAATGGAGACCGGCTCGGAGATGTCCTTGCAGCGCAGAGGTTCAGAGAGAACTCCTCGCATTTTTGCCTCGCGGTAATATATATGGAACTGGTGCCTTCCCGGTTGTAGTAGGGTAACAATATTTCCTGTTATTCCCACTTGATCCAACATCGCTGGGTCATACGAACACGGTCTCCGTCTCGTCGTTGACCCTCGGACCACGCATCCGAGACGTACAACCGAGAGGCAAGCAAGAAAACGGCGTAAAACCAAATAATATCGAGTCGGAGGAGGTGCCAGATTTTCCAGCCAGCGGCATGCATGCAGCGAGCAACAAGCCAACCAGCCAGCCAGCCACAGAGGGAGGCAGACTGAGTCTGTGTCAGAATAATAATAATAATAATAATAATAATAATAATAATAATAATAATAATAAGAATAAGACAGACAGAGACAGACAGAGAGAGAGAGAGAGAGAGAGAGAGAGAGAGAGAGAGAGAGAGAGAGAGAGAGAGAGAGAGAGAGAGATTAATCCAATAGGGAAACGATATTAAACCAAGAAACACCTAGAAAGGACTTGATTCACAGGGTATACGGAGTATAGTAGGGCAACCCAGGAAGAATTTAAAGGGGCCTAAAAAACTCACATCGAGTGCCACGTTGAACACACCGCTTCTCGTCCGATCAGCGAAGTTAAGCAACGTTCGGTCCGGTTAGTACTTGGATGGGTGACCGCCTCGGAACACCAGATGTTGTTGGCATTCCATTATTTTTTATTTATCTCTTTATTTATTTATTATTTAATTATTATTATTATTATTATTATTATTATTATTATTATTATTATTATTATTTTATAATAATAATAATAATCTGAAGAAGAAGGTTTGATTTGTCTAGTCTTATATTGTTTTACCTGCTTATTTTATTCTTTGTTAATTCATCCATTTATTCTTGTACTACCTCGTGCCTGGATTACCAGACAAAACTGTGTATTCTAAACACACATGAATAGGAGAGGACTTGAACTGACACAATTCTCTCTCTCTCTCTCTCTCTCTCTCTCTCTCTCTCTCTCTCTCTCTCTCTCTCTCTCTCTCTCTCTCTCTCTCTCTCTCTCTCTCTCTCTCTCTCTCTTAGAAAATAGCTATGATTAACGTGTAACATCTTATATGGCTGCGTGTCTTGGTTTAATTTATAGACATTTAAGACCTATAGAGAAATTGCATCGAACCGCTAGCCTAGCTTAGTGCCGGAGGGGGGGAGGGGGGATAAGAATGACCACCTGCACGGACGTGTGCTGTGCTCTGTCGAGCTTGGATATTAACCATTGAAGTCTAAAGAAGAAAAAAAAAAAAAAAAACTAGAAAGTCACTGCAGCGGCTGTGGGAGGAGGAAAGACGCAAGCCGTCAGACTAACCGTGACACACGACACGCTAATAAATACGCACACTATAGTCTGACCATTTTTATGAAGATCACTTAGGCGTTGGCGTTTTTGGGGATTTTCCTGCCTGCGGCGCTGTCACACGTGTACCAATACGCGCCCCAAGTCAGGTACTTAATACTTTTTAACTGAATGGTGTTGTAGTACATATACATTGTGATGCTCTAAAGAGGCAAGTTAGAGGAATTTGTGTTTATTTTTAAATAAATTTTGCATTGGTTTTGCAAACGCAACAACAATGCTTGACAACGTTTCCTCCGAGCGTTGTCACATCCTTCTGGGTGACTGAGTGAGGTCACAGGTCAAAGTGACCGTGTTAATCCATGGTGTGTGTGGGGAGCAAGGTTCTCATTGACACATAGGCTCTAATCCCTTAATTTGCCCAGCAACGCCGCAGGCCGGGAAATTCCCAAAAATGCCAACGTCTAAGTGATCTTCAGACTATAATAATCTGATTAACAATTTGTCTTGGCGATGTTGCAGTGGGTATTGGGTGAATGAAATGATCGATTGCTAGCTTTACATCATCCATCCATCCTAATTTGACCTTAGAATCTAAAATGGTTGCTTTGCTGATGTCAGGTATATTTGAGAAATCATATTCTTTGTATGTAAAATATAATGTTTTTTTTTTTTTTTTTGTGGATCGTAGTTGCTAAAGTGTGTCTGTGTATATATTACGATTTTTATGCTATTTGTTGGTGGCCCTTGCATTTGAAATAATTATATTGTGAAATTGTCAACTTTTTTTTTTTTTCGGTAGGGGCTAATGTATGCAATGTTTCTGCTAATTTATTCTAATTTATGGAAATTTTATGCAAATTTATGCAAATTAGCCAAATCAAATTGGGGGGGACGATGGGGGCTCTTGATAATGGGGGGACGCGCGCGAAAATCACTCCATTTTCTAATTTTGCGATTTATGCACATATCCGGTAAAATCATGTAAACGAAAAAAAAAAAAAAAAAAACGTCTAGAATTGTCGGTGGGATCCTTCTGTCTCTCTCTCTCTCTCTCTCTCTCTCTCTCTCTCTCTCTCTCTCTCTCTCTCTGTCTCTCTCTCTGTGTGTGTGTGTGTGTGTGTGTGTGTGTGTGTGTGTGTGTGTGTGTGTGTTTGTTTGTGTTTTTTTTTTTTTTTTTTTTTTTTTCTTTTTTTTCTCTTTTCTCCCTCTCGCCTGCCTCAATTTCTTTGAGTTACCCATGACATGTTGTTATGGTTAGGAGGGGGAGGGGGGAGTTTTCTGTGGTTGTCGAACACTCTTACGTCATTCCCGTCCAATCGTAAGGCAAGGTTGGGCCCCGGCAAACCGTATTTAAAGAAGTGCCAGCCTAAGCGCTCAACTCGCCCAACTGTTCGTTCCGAGCGGCAGTAACTTACTTACTTCCTTACTTACTCACCATGGCACGTACTAAGCAAACGGCCCGCAAGTCCACCGGTGGCAAGGCGCCCCGCAAGCAGCTTGCCACGAAGGCAGCTCGCAAATCTGCTCCTGCCACTGGAGGTGTCAAGAAGCCCCACCGTTACAGGCCAGGAACCGTGGCCCTCCGTGAGATCCGCCGTTATCAGAAGAGCACCGAACTGCTTATCAGGAAGCTGCCTTTCCAGCGCTTGGTGCGTGAAATTGCCCAGGATTTCAAGACTGACCTCCGCTTCCAGTCCTCCGCTGTCATGGCCCTCCAGGAAGCTTCCGAGGCTTATCTCGTGGGTCTCTTTGAAGACACTAACCTGTGCGCCATCCACGCCAAGCGTGTCACTATCATGCCCAAGGACATCCAGCTGGCTCGTCGAATCCGTGGCGAGCGTGCCTAATAAGTGTGTCATCCAAGGCAAGCAAGCAACAACAAACAATATCTAGGCCCTCTTCAGGGCCAAAGGTGCTTTATCTAAAGAGAATAATATTACATAGACCATGAATGGGTTGGCTTTGATCCGTATGGTCGAGCGATTTCCCTGATTAGAAGACTTTTTTTTCTCTCTCTCTCTCTCTCTCTCTCTCTTTTTTTCTCTCTCAACCTTCCTCTCTGTGTCTAGGATCCGATATTCCATGTGCATGTTTCTGATCAGTAGTATGTCGGTGGCCGATGGAGAATGACTGCTTTCCCCTCCAATCTGATTTGTAGATATATTGATTGATTGATTCACTGCAATTCAGTCAAGAAAACAAAGAAAGAAAGAAATAAAGAAAAAAAAAAAAAAAAAAAAAAAGGAGCGAAGATTCATGTTACAAGCTATAATAACTGTGTGCTTCCTGAGCTTTGTGTGATGAAAAACGTTATGTTACTGAAATAGGAGGTATCATCATCATCATTAATCAAGAAGAAGAAGAGCATGAATGCACCCACCCTCCAAAGCCTGCCTGCCGTGATTAGTATCGTACGTACGCTTAATCATCACCATACTACTATACTACTACTACTACTACTACTACTACTACTACTACTACTACTGCTGCTGTTGTGCAGTGGATGATGGATCTCTTTGCTCTGACTCGGTTGCGAGCCTCATTAATGACGAGCCAGCCATCTAGCTCATCCATATCCATCCATCCGGCTCTGGTGCACCAGCGGCGACCACCATCCACACTTGTCTATATTGTGTCTCCTTTTTTTATTCAGGTGTGGCTCCTATGGAGCCGGGTAGGGTTTGAATACTGTCTGACAGCAGTTGCT
Source organism: Portunus trituberculatus (assembly GCF_017591435.1). Classification (NCBI taxonomy): domain Eukaryota; kingdom Metazoa; phylum Arthropoda; class Malacostraca; order Decapoda; family Portunidae; genus Portunus; species Portunus trituberculatus. The sequence goes on from NW_025541639.1 coordinate 49,990, forward strand.
CTTTTTTCTTCTTTCCCCCCTTCTAGCTGACTGACAGTTAGTTTACTTGGAGGAGGTGTACTTGGTGACAGCCTTGGTGCCCTCAGAGACGGCGTGCTTTGCCAGTTCGCCGGGCAGAAGGAGACGGACGGCAGTCTGGATCTCCCGGCTGGTGATGGTGGAGCGCTTGTTGTAGTGTGCCAGGCGGGATGCCTCGGCAGCGATGCGCTCGAAAATGTCGTTCACGAAAGAGTTCATGATTGACATAGCCTTGGAGGACACGCCAGTGTCGGGGTGGACCTGCTTGAGCACCTTGTAGATGTAGATGGAGTAGCTTTCCTTCCTCCTCCGCTTCTTCTTCTTGTCCCCTTTGGCTATGGCCTTCTGAGCCTTGCTAGCCTTCTTGGCAGCCTTTCCTGATGCTTTGGGAGGCATGGTAGTAACGGCGTCGTTCAACTTGCGAAGAGTTGTGTTGTGTTGCACAGTAACAGTAACAGTAAGGGTGGGATAGATAGTGGGGGGGAAATAAGAGATGAGTGGAAGAAAATAGTGGGGGTGAAAAGAGAAGAAATATAGTGGTAGAAAGTAAAGTTGGCGGGCGAACTGCCTTGCTGATCTTTCAATGTGTTTTCTGTTTTAGCCAGTCAGCTGTCGGGGTTGCTCAGCGATGTTTGATCTTCAGTAGGGAGCGGAGTTGAAGCTTGGGTTTTTTGCATCTTTGTTTTATAAGTTTATTATAAGTTTATTGTAAGTTTAGTTGGGAGAATTTTTCTGGGTTGTTGGTGTTGTTAAGTGTAAATAGGATCTGGTGATTCGCTTGAAAGGTTGTTTATAGGTTTTCTGAACCATGGGTGATCTTTGTTGTGTTCGTGTTCTTGTATGATATTGTTGAATGTGATGTCTCTGAGTGTGTATGTAAGTGTGTGTAGTGTTTTGTTTCCTCTGTTGAACAGTGTGATGTTGATGGGTGTTATATTGGCAAGTGTGTGCAGCTCTTCGGTGGTGTGATTGTATGGATGCCTGATGTCGAAAGCAAATCGGAGTGCTTTGTTTTGTTTCTTTTGTAATTTATTTACTTGGAATTTAGATAGTGCGTTGAGGGCGTAAGCAGGATATGTTAGAATTGGGAGCACGCACGCTTTTACTAGGTGTAGTTTTATGTTGTTGTTTAGTGTTTGAAAACGTCTCATGGTGTTGATGGCTATCTGGGCTTTTCTTGTTATTTCATGGACATGTTTCGCGTAACCGCTTCTACCAAGTGTGAGTCCTAATACTTTTGCCTCTGATGCATATGGTATGTTGTTTCCATTTATGTTAACTGGTTTTAGATTTCTTGATGCTATGGGGAGGAGTGTGAATTTCTGCGTGTTTGTTTTAATTTTCCATTTATGTTCAAAGGTGTTGATGTTTTGGCAAACATGTTCTTGGACTTCCCAGCGTATGTGATGATTTGTGTTATGTCGTCTGCGTATATAATGTGTGTGCTGTCTGTGATAGGTGTAGGTGTGTCTTGTGTGTATAGTATGTATAGAGTAGGCGAGATTGAGCTTCCTTGAGGTACCCCGCTGAGTAGTTGGAATGGTGGGCCTGTGTAGCTGTGTAGAGATATGGCTGCTGTGCGATTGTCTAGAAAGCTACACAGTAATTTTTTTAAGTAGCGATGGCATGTTGATTTTGAATTTTAATCCCTTTTGCCATACCTTATCGAAAGTTTTTGACACATCTCGGAGAGCTATGCAACATTGCTTTCTCTCCGCGAGTGTTTTGCCTAATACTTCTGTTAGGGTAGCGGTTGCTGTGTCTGTGGAGCGAGCGGGGCGGAATCCATGCTGTGTATTGGGAAGGATGGTATTGGTTTCGAGGTATGTGCGTGTTCTCTTGTTTATGATTTTCTCGTATATTTTTCCCGGGACTTCAAGGAGGGAGATGGGGCGGTAATTGATGGGATCTGTGGTGTTTTTGCCTGGTTTTGGTAGTAGTATTAGTTTGGCATGTTTAAAGGGGCGGGGGAAGTAACCCATAGAGAGGGAGATATTTAGTAATTTAGTGTATCATTCAAGAGCTACTTCTGGTAGGTGTTGGAGTATTGTTTTGTTTATTTTTGTTTCGCCTGGGGTGTTATTCTTTAATGTTTTGATGGTTTGTTTGATGTCGTGGGGTGTGATGTGTTGTGTGTAGTAGTTGTCTGTGTTGAGTCTGTGTGGGTCGCCTTGTTTATATGGATGTATTTGTTCTGCGTGCCAGTTATAGTATTCGTCCACCATATTTTCTGTTGATTGGTCATATTGTTGATTTTCTTGTGGGCTTATTCTGAAGACATTCCTCCATATCTCTCTGAAAATAACCTCCTTGTCTTCAGGTTTAAAATTTTCTGGTTGTTGTTAATTATGTAAGGTGTGGGAGTGGATGGATTGCCTTTTAATATTTTAATGTTGTGCCAGAATTTTTGGGGTCTGGAGTGGAGAGTGTTGAGTGATTTTATTTTGTTTTCCCAGTTAACTCTGTTTTGTGTTTTGCATTCCTCGGTTAAGTATTGTCTGATCTTTTTGTAGGCAATATATGTTGTGTATGTCCATCCTTGTAATAGGCTGTTGTTGAGTAGTCTTTTTGCCCAGAATTGTAGTTCTTTAATTTTGTTGTTGTAGATTGGTTTTACAATAGTCTTTTTGTTGGAAGTGGGGATGGCTTGTGTCATGGAATATTTTATTGCGTTGATCCACTGTTCTATAGAGGAGTCTAGTGTGTTTTGTGTGATGTCTGGTTGCGTGTTTATGTCTTGTGTTTTTAAAGTGGCTATTTCCTGAATTTTTTTCCCAGTCTGCTTTGTGTATGTTATATGTTGGAGATGAGTGTTTGTGTATGGGTTGTGATGTGATGGTGATGATGATGGGGAGGTGATCAGAAGGGGTGGTAGGTCCTTGTTGGGTGTGTATGTTGTGGTATGTGTGACTGTTGGCGAATATAGTGTCTGGTGTGGTGGCTGCGTTGTGGGAGAGGTAGGTGGGGAAGTTGGGGCTTAAGTGTTGTAACTGGTTAATTTGTACCATCTTCATGAGTGATTTCCCTACTGTGTTGCTTGGTCTGTTGTCAAGTGATGGGTGATGAGCATTCAGGTCGCCAATGATATATGTGGGTTGTGATTGTTTGGCTAGGGTGTGGAAATCTGTGAATGGTAGGTAGGGGCGTCTCGGGGGGAGGTACGTGGTGGCTATATTGATTGGTCCCGTGCTGGTGTCTAATGTAATCTGTAGTATATCTGTGTCGAAGTTGTCTTTTAGTGTGTGTCTTATGTTGTTCTTGATGAGGATGGCAGATCCATCGTGTGGTTCTCCAGATGAGTTGATGGTGTATGTGTGGTATGTGTGTAGTTTTATGTGTTCGTTTTGTGGCAGGCCTTGACTGTTTAGCAGTAGTACATCGGGATTTAATTCCCTGTATAGGTTTGATAGTGTGTTTTTGTTGGTTTTCCAGGTGTGTACGTTGTGCTGTAATATGGTGATTGTGTGTCTGTTATTCATAGTGTTTTGTTTGTATCTGTTGGTGTTGAATGTGGTGTGTTTTGTGTGAATGAGTTTATTTGTTTGTGGTACGGGTTACTTTTTTCTGGGTGTTGCTTTCTTGCTCTACACCACAGCGGATCTTATTAAAGCTGGCAGTGTCCAAGGTAGTCCACACCCCTGAAAGATTGATTTTGTTGTTAGCGATCAGATTGAGGATTTCATTGTCTGAGTATGCTGTAGAGGTGTACGTAAATTTATATATTCCCTTTTTTATGTTATTCTTGATCTCGGTTGGTTCCGGTTCATCTGGCCATCCAACTGTTCTTTTGGTTATTAATTTTATTCCAATATTTTTACCTTGGATTTTTTGTGTGGGTGTAGGTTGTGTTAGTGTCTTTGTTGCTGGAGCTTGTGTTGTGACTAGTGTGTCATCATTCTCATCCTCAACTTCGTCAACTTCTATTTCTTCTTCTTTTTCTGCATCGGGTTCATTGGCGTCCTGATCCTCAGTGGTTTTTATTTTGCAGTCTGCCGACAGGCTTAGGATATTTTGTGATGGAGGGTTGGGTGGAAGGTTTAGTGCAGGTAAGTTGTTAAGTTTAAATAGTCTGTTTAGTTCATCATTGTAAGATCCCGGATTGGCCATGTTGTGTATGTATGAATGGAGGATGCATGTTAGGATCTTTGTGGCTGTGTCATTATCGATGTTGATGTTGTGTGTGGTTGTGCTGCTGGAGGTGGGGGCATTTTGTGTAGCCTGACTGTAAGTTTTGCCACTGTTTTTGTTTTGTTTCCTCTTGTCTTCTTTGATCTTTTTTCTCAACGGGCAAGAACGGTTCTTTTGCTCGCATTTCTGGAGGAAGGATGGGCTCGAAGCCCGCCTCTTGCAATGTTTGGTTGCATTCCTTTTCAAAGATGTTGTCAGTGTCCTCATCAGAACGGGTGAGGATGATGAAGGAGTCCGGGGTTACGATGATGCGTGTCGCGTAGATCAGGTGCTCCGAGAGGGCGCGTAGAAGCTGCAATTTTGACTGGTTGTTGGGGTGAGGGTGTTTGATCCGGACCCTCGCCATGGTTGCATGGGTGTCTTAGTGTTGTAGGGTGTTGGTGTGTATGTGTGTGTGTGTGTGTGTGTGTGAGTAAATAGTGGTTGCGGTGCAGGGTGTAGGTGTGTGTGTGAAGCCGTGAGCAGATAGTGGTAGTGATGTGTGTGGTAAAAAGAATCCTACAAGGGGCCGAAGCCCGACATACGACCCAGCTAGTGGATAAAAAAATGAAGGAGCCTGCCTATGCAGACCAGTTTAGTGACCCGATCACTAGTGACCGTCGCAACCACCCTGGACTGCACCTAACTCTATCCCGAGCTTGTTGCCCAACCTAACCTGCTGGTTTAAGGCAGCCCTCTAAGGGCCTCCCTCACGCGTATAGCCTTGGGGTTCACCTTCGCCAGCAGGCGGACACTAAGGCAGAAAAGGAAATTTGGTGGTAGAGAAAGATCGTTTGTCTAAAACAAACTAAGGTGAGCTAGGCTGCTCAGTTGTCTGTAATCCCTTTCAGCTCTTTAAGGTTCACAAACAGTAAACTTGTAACAAGTTTAGGTGGTCACCCAACCAGGGGCTGACCGAGCCCGGCGCAGCAACCCAGATTGGTTTCAGCCTATCCGCTCCGTGGGAGACGGTGAACCGACCAATGAGGAGACAGGTTGGGTGTTCTTCTCGGCTTCGCTGGGGAGATGCAGAGAGGTACGTCCGAACTGTGCAACTGCTTGCAGAGAACTCGTTGAGTGTTGTTTTTGTGTTGCATCTCTATCTCTATATTTATAGAAAAGATGGGTGAAGGAAGAATAATATGAGTACAAGAGGATAGTGAGAAATAATGAAAGAAGTATAAGATTAAAGATGGTGGGCTGTCCACCTTGCTATTTTACTTAATTGATGTTATACTGTGGTATAGCTCCCCGCATGTTTGTTTTGTAATTTATTTTTCTTCATTTTGATTTTATCATCATATCAATTTATACATTTATGTTTATTATGGCTTCATGTGATGGCGCGGGCCGCGACTGTACTCCCTGTTACACCGTAGGCGAGTCGAGAGAGACTCTTCCACTGCTCCCTCGTCGACACCACACAACTCTTACCCCCTACAGGTAGGTCCCCGGGTGTCGGCGACTCAGGATGAGGTGCAACCCCCTCCCCATCTACCGCTAGCTGGGGGCCAGCAAGCCCTACCAGTGGCCAGTACCCCTCGGCTGTGAGGTACGGTGTAGTGAACACCGGCGTGGCATACCGCCTCGCCGCCGACTCAGGGCGCGGAGTGGGGAGAGAGGAGCCCAGCTACGAGTCCCGTGTGAAGCATGTGTGTGTGTGTGTGTTGTTTAGTGTGTTGGAGTTACATAATATTCTTTCCTTTTTCAGATGCCCCGTGTGTGCTGAGTTTTTTTATTTGGCCATCTTCAGGAATACAGTGAGTAAAGGTAAGTGTTTTAAGGTGAGTATGTTTCCTTATTTTTCGATTTGTTAATAGATTGGGGTGGGTGTTGTTTTGCATGCCTGTAGGCTGCTAGGGAAATCACGGTGGTATTTTACTATTTGATCTGAGTTGTCTTTTAGGGTTTGATAGATTGGTAGGTTCAACTCTTCATTTTTTTCCCAAATTGTCTTTGCTCTGTAGTGTAGACATATATTGAGAGGTGTTGTTTTGGTGTGTATGTGTATTTGTCCTGTTGTCATGGTGTAAGGGTGTTCCTGGTTTGTGGCAAATCTTAGTGCTTTGTTTTGAACTTTTTGAAGTTTGCTAATTAGTTTTTGTTCATTGTGTGTATAGGGATTGGAGGGTAATCAAGTATTGGCAGTATTAGTGCTTTAACTAAGTGTATTTTTATTTTCTCTGGCATGTTGTGTAGCTTGTAGAGTTTTTGTAGTGATGCAATTGCTATATTTTTACGCTCCTGTATATGTTTGTAGTAGCCACCTGTAGTTATGGTTAGACCAAGACATTTGCCGGTACTTTTAAATTCAATTTCTTCTTCGTTAATTATGAGTGGAAAGGTAAGTTTTGCTCTAAGGTGCAGAGGGGTGAATTTATTAACATTGGTTTTTATTTTCCAGTTTCTTTCGTAGTTATTAATTGCTGTTATTGCTCTTTCTGTTTTTATGTTGAGCATGTTCTTGGACCTCCCTGGGTAGCCAATTATTTGTGTTATGTCGTCTGCGAAACTGATGTTAAGGGTTTGTATGGGGTGTTGAATATCATTGGTGTAAATTGTGAAGAGTGTTGGTGACAGAATACTCCCTTGTGGTACACCGCAGTTTAAATTAAATGTAGGACCAATGTAATTATTAACTTTAATGGATGCTGTGCGATCAGTTAAAAAGTCGCATAAAATTTTTACTATTGTAATAGGGAGTTGTAGTTGTAGGATTTTATGCTTAAGACCGAGGTGCCAGACTTGATCAAAAGCTTTAGCTATGTCTCTGAGGATGACTTGGCACTGGCCTTTATCTGATTTATTGTGTGCTATTTGTTTTGTGATGACTGCTAGTGCTTGTGTGGTGCCTCTATTACTACGAAAACCGAACTGGTAAGTGTTATATAAGTTATTAATTTCTAGGTGTGTTTTTAGCCTTGTATTTATCACTCGCTCAAGGATTTTGCCTGGTACTTCTAATAGCGTTATTGGTCTGTAATTTTAAGCCTGTTGTGGGGATTTATTTTGTTTAGGGATTAGTCTGATGATTCCGTTTTTCCACTTGTCGGGAAAATAGCCTGCTGAGATAGTGCTGTTGAATAATTCTGTTAGTCTAATTATTGCTGTGTCTGGTAGGTGTGTTAGGATTGTTTTATTAATTCCACTTCGCCCCGGGCTAGTTCTTTTTAGCTGTTTTATGATGTTTTTTTTTTATTTCTTCTGAGGTTATTGTCGTGTCAATGTGTTGTGTGTTGAGTCTGGTAATGTCAGAGTTATTGTAGGGAATTGTTCTCTGGATGTCATTTCTGATGTTTTGTAAGACAATCTCATTTTCCATGTGATCTTCCTCTCCATCTTCCTCTCCACTAAAGATTCCTTGCCAGTATTCTCTGTGTACTTCCTCTTTTTCTCTGTCGGTGTATACTTTGTTGTTATGTTTGTTCTTAATGTAGTGGGGTTCGTTCTCTTCGTTGCCTGTCAGTAGTTTAATTTTCTTCCAGAATGTTGTAGGGTCTTTGTAAGTGCTCGAAACTTCATTTATTAATATGTACCAGTGTTCTCTATTTTCCTGTATTAAAGCTTCGTGTAGTTGTGTTTGTAGTTGTTTGTAGTATCTGTAATTCTGATAGGACCAACCGTGTGCACGTGAGTAAGTCTGTAGTTCTGTAAAAAGTTTCTTAAGTAGTTTTGTAGTATCTGTGTGTTTGGGTGATGGTAGGCGTTTGTAGCGTGTAGTGGGTATGGCTTGTTGTATAGCTTGCTCTATTGCCTGGTGCCAGTTTTCAGTAGCAGTGTCTATTGTTTCAAGTGATTCTTCATGTAGTGTGTTTGTGTGTAGTGTGTTGGTGACATGTCCTTTAAATGTTTCCCAATTTGCTTTATTGTAGTTGGGTCTTGGTGGAGCTGGAATAAGTATAGGGCTGTGGCTATTGTGTAAATTATTGGAATGTGATCGCTTGTGGTGAGGGTCCTTCTACTGCATGTGTGTTGTGGTATGTGCGGTGGTTTGTAAGTATAATGTCTGGTGTTGTGCTTCTTCTGTGTGTATAATAAGTGTTGCACCCGACTTCAAGAGTGTCATGTATGTAAGCAATCCTGCTCAGGATCGCGAGTCGCCGCAAGAGCCAGCCTCCAGGTTGGGCGTTACGTGTTACGCGCTGATCCGATCTTCCTTTTATATAGAGGAAACGAGCCCGCCGAAGAACAGATAACGCACAACACACCGACTCGCTCCCGCAGCTGACGGAGTTTTACTTGCTAATAATACCACTACTACTTGTTAATCCCACCTACTACCACTACTACTACTGCTCGCCATGTCCGGACGCGGCAAAGGAGGAAAGGTGAAGGGAAAGTCAAAGTCCCGTTCCAGCCGTGCTGGACTCCAGTTCCCAGTCGGCAGGATTCATCGCCTCATGAGGAAGGGCAACTACGCCGAGCGAGTGGGGCTGGCGCCCCCGTGTACCTTGCAGCGGTCATGGAGTACCTGGCCGCCGAAGTCCTCGAGCTTGCCGGCAAAGCCGCCCGCGACAACAAGAAGAATCGCATCATCCCACGTCACCTGCAGCTGGCCATCTGGAACGACGAGGAACTTAACAAGCTCCTCTCTGGGGTCACCATTGCACAGGGTGGCGTGCTGCCAAACATTCAGGATGTGCTCCTTCCCAAGAAGACCGAGAAGAAGTAAATCCCTCTCCTCCTCAATATCATCAATAACAAGTATATATATCCGGCTCCTCTTCGGAGCCACACATTGACACATCTAGAGAATTGAATAGACTATAGTGTTAACAATGATATTAATAATAATGATGGTATATATATATATATATATATATATATATATATATAATGATATAAATGCTAATGGTAGAATATTTTTCTCTAATGGTAGAAGTTTTTCTCTATTTTTTGTTCCGGCCTGCAGCGCTGCAAAAAAAAAAAAAAAAAAAAAAAAAAAAACCTTGCGCTGATCAAATTATGGGATTAGAGCCCGTGTATCAATGAGGACCTTGCTTCCTGCACACGCCCCTCTGTCTTGCTCTCTTGCTTCCCTCCTGGCTGGTAGGTAGCTAGCAGGACAGGGATCAATTAACGCGGTCGGTCACTTTGACCTGTGATCTCACTCGGCAGTCATCCAAGAGATGTGGATTAAACGTTGTCAAGTATTGCTGCGTTTGCAAAAAAAAAAAAAAAAAAAAAATGCGAAATATGTTCAAAGATAAACAAAAAGCTTACTCCAACTTGCCTTTTTTTTTTTTTTCATTTTCTTTTACAGCATCACAATGTATAATACAACACCGTTCAATTACCAAGTTTTAAGTACCTACCTGACTTAAGGTGCGTATTGGTGCGTGCAAGTGTCCCCCCTCTCTTGCTTCCCTCCTGGCTGGTAGGTGGTAGGTAGGGACAGGGAGTGAGTGAGTGACCCATGGATTAACGCGTTCACTTTGACCTGTGATCTCACTTGGGGGTCATCCCCGAGAGGGGAGGGCGCGCGGATCAAACGATGTCAAGTATTGCTGTGTTTGTTTGCAAAAACAATGCAAAATATATGTAAAGATAAACAGAAACTCTCTCCAACTTTTTTTGTTCTTTACCGTTCAATTACCAAGTATTAAGTACCTACCTGACTTAAGGTGCGTATTGGTACGTACAAGTGTGACAGCGCTGCAGGCCGGAAAACTCCCGGCAGGAAAAAAACAATAAATAAAAAAAAAAAAGACCTCCATACAAGTAAGTGGTCAGACCATAGTGGATAAGGTGGTGGACGTGGGATCGGGCAGACAGACAGACGTTCACGCGTCGGCTCGAAAGAATCACACCATACACCGTTTTGAAGGTATGTCAGTCGGCGAGGGGGATTTAATGAAAGGTACCTACCTACATGTCACCGCGGTACCCAGGTTCTATCTAGGTGGCTACACCAAATATGATGATGATGATGCGCTTCGGTGTTGATATGGACCCTTGTATGGGTACCACTATAAAGAAATAAAATTGCCTGCGCCACTAATGGGCGGAAACTTCACAAAGAAAGAAACAAACAAACAAACAGCACCTGTAGCAGCGGTTGGTGTCTGACCTCACATCACTTAGTTGATAATTCTTTCTCTCTCATTTGATTTACCTTTGAGTGATAAAACAAAGAGGAAAACAAATAGAAAAAAAGGGAAAATAAATGAAGAAAGAAAGAAAGAAAAGGAAAAAAACACACACACACACACACACACACACACACACACACACACACACACACACACACAACATTGTAATAATGACATAAAGAGTAGAGACAACACTTTTACTTGGAACAACCATAGTCTTAGTAGTGTTAGTCTATAACTTTTCCTTCTCTTCATTTGTGTGGACCTATAAAAGGTCCGGGATATGTTGACTCTTTTCTTATGGTGTTTTTGCAGTTCATGTTGTCGACACCAAATTCGAGACAGACCGACCGACTCCAGATTTAACCGCCAAATCCGTAGAGGGTACGTCCCTGACGCTTGAGGGCGTAGACGACGTCCATGGCAGTGACTGTCTTGCGCTTGGCGTGCTCGGTGTAGGTGACGGCATCCCTGATGACGTTCTCGAGGAACACCTTTAGCACCCCACGAGTCTCCTCGTAGATGAGACCGGAGATGCGCTTGACGCCGCCTCGGCGAGCCAACCGACGGATAGCGGGCTTGGTGATGCCCTGGATGTTGTCACGCAGAACCTTACGGTGACGCTTGGCTCCTCCCTTTCCAAGTCCCTTGCCTCCCTTGCCGCGGCCAGTCATGGTGACAGATGATGAGGCGCTGCTGAGAGTAGTAGTAGTGATACGACGTCTCGCTCACGAGTGTGACTCGCATTT
>NW_025541640.1:0-30000 GCF_017591435.1 Portunus trituberculatus
GTGCAACACAACACAACTCTTCGGAAGTTGAACGACGCCGTTACTACCATGCCTCCCAAAGCATCAGAAAAGGCTGCCAAGAAGGCTGGCAAGGCTCAGAATGCCATAGCCAAAGGGGACAAGAAGAAGAAGTGGAGGAGGAAGGAAAGCTACTCCATCTACATCTACAAGGTGCTCAAGCAGGTCAACCTCGACACTGGTGTGTCCTCCAAGGCTTTGTCAATCATGAACTCTTTCGTGAACGACATTTTCGAGCGCATCGCAGCCGAGGCATCACGCCTGGCACACTACAACAAGCGCTCCACCATCAGCAGCCAGGAGATCCAGACTGCCGTCCGTCTCCTTCTGCCCGGCGAAGTGGCAAAGCACGCCGTCTCTGAGGGCACCAAGGTTGTCACCAAGTACACCTTCTCCAACTGTCAGTCAGCTAGAAGGGGGAAAGAAGAAAAAAGAGCAACTGCTGTCAGACAGTATTCAAACCCTACCCGGCTTCATAAGAGCCACACCTGAATCCAAAAAAAAGGAGACACAATATAGACAAGTGTGGATGGTGGTCGCCGCTGGTGCACCAGAGCCGGATGGATGGATATGGATGAGCTAGATGGCTAGTCATTAATGAGGCTCGCAACCGAGTCAGAGCAAAGAGATCCATCATCCACTGCACAACAGCAGCAGCCCGTAGTAGTAGTAGTAGTAACTCGGGTTACTATTTCATAATGCGAGGAGGTAGTAGTAGATAAAGAAATGAATGAAAAGATAATATAATAAATCAGCATAAATAAGAAAGAAAATTGGAGAAGAGATAAATAAATAAATAAAAAAAGTCAGACCAACGTACCCCACATCTCAATGATGATGATGATTAATGCGTACGTACGATACTAATCACGGCAGGCAGGCTTTGTCATGCTCTTCTTCTTCTTGATTAAAGATGATGATGATACCTCCTATTTCAGTAACATAAAGTTTTTCATCACACAAAGCTCAGGAAGCACACATTTATTATAGCTTGTAACATGAATTTTCGCTTTTTTTTTTTTTTCTTTCTTTGTTTTCTTGACTGAATTGCAGTGAATCAATCAATCAATATATCTACAAATCAGATTGGAGGGGAAAGCAGTCATTCTCCATCGGCCACCGACATACTACTGATCAGAAACATGCACATGGAATATCGGATCCTTGACACAGAGAGGAAGGTTGAAGAAAAAAAAGAAAGAGAGAGAGAGAGAGAGAGAGAGAGAGAGAGAGAGAGAGAGAGAGAGAGAGAGAGAGAGAGAAAAAAATAAAAGACTTCTACTCAGGGAAATCGCTCGACCAAAAATACGGATCAAAGCCAACCCATTCATGGTCTATGTAATATTATTCTCTTTAGATAAAGCACCTTTGGCCCTGAAGAAAGATATTGTTTGTTGTTGCTTTCTTGCCTTGGATGACACACTTATTAGGCACACTCGCACCGGATTCGGCTGGATGTCCTTGGGCATGATAGTGACACGCTTGGCGTGGATGGCGCAAAGGTTAGTGTCTTCAAAGAGACCCACGAGATAAGCCTCGGAAGCTTCCTGGAGGGCCATGACAGCGGAGGACTTGAAGCGGAGGTCAGTCTTGAAATCCTGGGTAATTTCACGCACCAAGCGCTGGAAAGGCAGCTTCCTGATAAGCAGTTCGGTGTTCTTCTGATAACGGCGGATCTCACGTAGGGCCACGGTTCCAGGCCTCTAACGGTGGGGCTTCTTGACACCTCCATTGCCAGGAGCAGATTTGCGAGCTGCCTTCGTGGCAAGCTGCTTGCGGGGCGCCTTGCCACCGGTGGACTTGCGGGCCATTTGCTTATTACGTGCCATGGTGAGCAAGTAAGGAAGTAAGTAAGTTACTGCCGCTCGGAACGAACAGTTGGGCGAGTTGAGCGCTTAGGCTGGCACTTCTTTAAATACGGTTTGCCGGGGCCCAACCTTGCCTTACGATTGGACGGGAATGACGTAAGAGTGTTCGACAACCACAGAAACCCCCTCCCAACCATAACAACATGTCATGGGTAACTCAAATTAATTGAGGCAGGTGAGAGGGAGAAAAAGAGGAAGGAAAGAGAGAAAAGAAAAACACAACAAAAAAAATAAAATAAAATAAAATAAAATAATAAAAACGGACACACACAAAAACACACACACACACACACACACACACACACACACACACACACACACACACACACACACACACACACACACACACACACATACACACAGAGAGAGAGAGAGAGAGAGAGAGAGAGAGAGAGAGAGAGAGAGAGAGAGAGAGAGAGAGAGAGAGAGAGAGAGAGAGAGAGAGAGAGAGAGAGAGAGAGAGAGAGAGAGAGAGAGAGAGAGAGAGAGAGAGAGAGGGAGGGAGGGAGAGAGGGACAGAAGGATTCCACCGACAATTCTTTTTTTTTTTTTTTTTTTTTTTTTTTTCGTTTACATGATTTTACCGGATATGGGCATAAATCGCAAAACTAGAAAATGGAGTGATTTTCGCGCGCGTCCTCCCCAGTATTGAGCGGGGGGGCACTCGCCCAACCCCCCAAATATGATTTGGCTAATTTGCATAAATTTGCATAAAATTTCCATAAATAAATAAAAATAAATTAGCATAAACATTGCATACATTAGCCCCTACCGAAAAAAAAAAAAAAATTGACAATTTAACAATCTAATTGTTTCAAGTGCAAGGGCCACCAACAAATAGCATAAAAATCGTAATATATACACAGACACACTTTAGCAACTACGATCCACACACAAAAAAAAAAAACATTATATTTTACATACAAAGAATATGATTTCTCAAATATACCTGACATCAGCAAAGCTACCATTTTAGATTATAAGGTCAAATTAGGATGGATGGATCATGTAAAGCTAGCAATCGATCATTTCATTCACCCAATACCCACTGCAACATCGCCAAGACAAATTCTTGATCAGATTATTATAGTCTGAAGATCACTTAGACGTTGTCATTTTGGGGAATTTCCCGGCCTGCGGCGTTGCTGGGCAAATTAAGGGATTAGAGCCTATGTGTCAATGAGAACCCTGCTCCCCACACACCACCTCTCTCTATCTATCTATCTATCTATCTATCTATCTATCTCTATCTCTCTCTCTCTCTCTCATTCTGGCTGGCAGCGGGTGAGGAATTGACCCATGGATTAACACGGTCACTTTGACTTGTGACCTCACTCGGTCACCCAGAAGGATGTGACAACGCTCAGAGGAAACGTTGTCAAGCATTGTTGTTGCGTTTGCAAAACCAATGCAAAATGTATTTAAAAATAAACACAAATTCCTCTAACTTGGCTCTTTAGAGCATCACAATGTATATGTACTACAACACCATTCAATTAAAAAGTATTAAGTACCTGACTTGGGGCGCGTATTGGAACACGTGTGACAGCGCCGCAGGCAGGAAAATCCCCAAAAACGCCAACGCCTAAGTGATCTTCATAAAAATGGTCAGACTCTAGTGTGCGTATTTATTAGCGTGTCGTGTGTCACGGTTAGTCTGACGGCTTGCGTCTTTCCTCCTTCCACAGCCGCTGCAGTGACTTTCTATTTTTTTTTTTCTTCATCAGACTTCAATGGTTAATATCTAAGCTCGACAGAGCACAGCACACGTCCGTGCAGGTGGTCATTCTTATCCCTCCTCCCTCCTCCCGGCACCAAGCTAGGCTAGCAGTTCGATGCAATTTATCTATAGGTCTTAAATGTCTATCAATTAAACCAAGACACTCAGCCATATAAGGTGTTACACGTTAATCATAGCTGTTTCTAACATGGAAAGAGAGAGAGAGAGAGAGAGAGAGAGAGAGAGAGAGAGAGAGAGAGAGAGAGAGAGAGAGAGAGAGAGAAAATTGTCAGTTCGAGTCCTCTCCTATTCATGTGTGTTTATAATACACAGTTTTGTCTGGTAATCCAGGCACGAGGTAGTACAAGAATATTTGGATGAATTAACAAAGAATAAAATAAGAAGGTATAACAATATAAAAATAGACAAATCAAATCTTCTTCTTCTTATTATTATTATTATTATTATTATTATTAATAATAATAATAATAATAATAATAATAATAATAATAATTAAATAATAAATAAATAAATAGATAAATAAAAAAATAATTGAATGCCAACAACATCTGGTGTTCCCAGGCGGTCACCCATCCAAGTAAAAACCGGACCCAACGTTACTTAACTTCGCTGATCGGACGAGAAGCGGTGTGTTCAACTTGGTGTGGTCGTTGGCACGCGAGTTTTTAGGCCGCTTTAACTTCTTCCTGGCTTGACCTACTATACTCCGTATACCCTGTGAATCAAGTCCTTTCTAGGTGTTTCTTGGTTTAATATTGTTTCCCTATAGGATTAATCGCATCCCCCCATCTCTCTCTCTGTCTGTCTGTCTGTCTGTCTGTCTGTCTGTCTGTCTCTCTCATTATTATTATTATTATTATTATTATTATTATTATTATTATTATTATTATTATTATTATTCTGACACAGACTTGGTCTGCCTCCCTCTGTGGCTGGCTGGCTGGTTGGCTTGTTGCTCGCTGCAAGCATGCCGCTGGCTGGAAAATCTGGCACCTCCTCTGACTCGATATTATTTGGTTTTACGCCGTTTTCTTTCTTGCCTTTCGGTTGTACGTCTCGGATGCGTAGTCCGAGGGTCAACGACGAGACGGAGACCGTGTTCGTATGACCCAGCGATGTTTGATCAAGTGGGAAAAACAGCAAATATTGTTACCCTACTACAACCGGGAAGGCACCAGTTCCATATATATTACCGCGAGGCAAAATGCGACACGACAACAAACAAAACACACAAAAGACACTGGCATCAAACTCTTCTCACATATCATTCCATCATACAACATAAAATTGAAGAATATCGCCCTGTCACTCAATGCTATAAATGTTACCAGTTCACCCATCGTACAAATCAATGCAAGGAGACAGACAAATTATGATCTAAATGTGCCACAAAAGGACATGACTACAGGAACTGCCAGGCGACAACCCTCAAATGCATCAACTGTTGGGGAACACACAGACGTTTCATTCAGATGCCCAAACAAACGCACTATACAACAACATCAAAACTCAAAACGCCAGCCGCCACTACACAAAACACCACATACGCACAAGCCCACATCAGTCACACCCTCACCCAACACCACAACCACTTCAAACAACACAGAAAACAAAGCCTACTAGACACAATCATCAAAATGTCTATCCAGCTTTCCTTTGAAACTTGAAAAGCAAACAGACTGCTGAACTCCCTCCTTACTAGTAATGGCTACCCAACAGTTTTCCAGCGAACTTCATACAGAACAAACAAAAAACAATATCAGCAAAGACTGAGAACCAACAAACAACACAAAACTCTACAACACAGCATTCTACATCTGTCATTCCACTTGAAGAGACCAGCCCTCCTCACCAGGGATTAGTCATTGACGAAGAGGTAAACACCGAGATCCACAGCCCCAAAGCTCCTCCACGTCACACCAAACCACAAACACAGAAACAAGCGACAAGACCCTCACATTACCGACCTCTCAACGAAATACGCGAACCATTAGGGTTAAGAAAACACTTAGAGCATGATCACAAATGCAACAAACTGTCGCGGTTCTGGAATAACAGACACCTTATCTCAGAAGCCATCCGCTCTATCGATCCAGACATTATTATCCTCAACCACACTGGTCTTCCTCCTAAACCCCTCAAACATACGGCTACAATACACGATACACGACAGGAACGGTCTATGACGGCGTAGCCGTCATGGTTAAAAACATAAAACACCTACACATAACCAACTGGCCATCAGAACACTTCCTTGCAACCAAAATACACACACAACATGGTCAATTTAGTTGCCACAACATATGCAAGACCGAACACTGGACTTCCTCTCAACAGTCAAACCAACCTTTTCAAGAACACAAACATACCGGTCTACATTTCAGTTGACCTCAACGCTACACACACAGCCTTTCGTCACAACAGCAACAACAAACACGGACAAGAACTCCTCATGCTCACACAACTCAAACGCCTCCGGTTCCTTGGCCCAGATTTTCCTACCTGTTTCACCTATCATGGATCTGGCAGATGACCTCATCCTCTTCAACCGCCAGTCCTTACCCTTCCATCACCACATCTCCCACGGACCACCCAGTGGCTCAGACCACGTTCCTCATCCTGAAAATATCCTCCAACCCCATCTCTATTCCTTCCCACCCCATCCTGATTACCGCTCCAGTAACTGGGAACATTTCAAGGAAACACTTGCAGACATACATCAAACACCACATCTCGAGGGCCTACCACACACACAGATAGACAGGGTTGAGCGACTTCACAACGACATCATAACATCAGCCGACAAACACATCCCAAGAAAACACCACAAAATCCACATTGACTTCAGACCCTCTATCAGGACACATAAACTACAAATATGCTACAAAACACGCTTTTTTTCAAAACCACAGAGACACACATCCTCCGCAGACACATCATAAACAGCTTGCTAGATGACCACAGCGCCCACTGGAGAACTATGGTCTCCGTTTGACGGAGCCCGCTGCAAAAACCCCAGTCAGTTCTGGCACATGGTGCACAGGCTGAGGGATGCCAGAGGAGAGATTTGAGTATCTCCTAGTGGACGGCGTGCGCATCTCTGACTCAGCCCAGGTAGCCGACACATTCAAAACACACTGGCAAACATCTTCCATCCTCACCCTCTCCTGCCCACGGGCTCAGTGTCGAACACATCAACAACATCACAAAACACGTACAACAGCACTTAGAAAATACGCTGCCTCACAACACACCACAGCTAACACGCTTAGATTCAAACCACTATCTCACAACACCCTTTCAGGAGGAGGATGTCTCCAAGATGCTCAGGCACACCCCAAAACGGGCACCCACAACAGGTATAACCTGGCCATTGATAAAAATCTTAAAATTATCATCACAAAATTTTCAACGCCTCCCTTTCTTCCGGGTACTTCCCAAAACCATTCAAAATTTCAAACATAACACTCATCCCAAAGCCCGGCAAAATTTACATCTCCTGAAAATTATCGCCCCATAAGCTTGCTGGAAATACTCGTTAAATCTTTCGAGCGGTTAATTAATCAAAGGTTAAGATCATACTCGAAAGCAACGAAATGCTGGGTCTCCAGCAATTAGGCGTAGTAATGCTTCAACCGAAGACGCCCTTAGTATTATCACATATTTAGATGGAAACTCGTCTTTTATAAATCTGCACTAGTGACAAAAGACGTGAAAAAGCTTGATACAGTCTGGCGCACAGGATTGAAATACAAAATTTGCAATAACTTTGACCTGCCCCTAACCCAAAATCCTCTGCAGTTTCTTGGACAAGCAAGAAACTAGAATCAGACACCAGGGCGTCTTCTCCGCTTACTTCCCCAGGCCGAAGTCCCACAAGGCTCCGTACTCTCCCACCCTCTACAACATGTATACCGCCGACCTACCCTGTCCCACCCACAATGATTCCTTAACAATTCAATATGCAAACGATGTAACACAATTGGGCGCGCCAGGACGTTAGATCGCCTTACTGACAAAATTCAAGAAGAGTTAACATACAAGATGGGAGCTAGAATGGCGCATCCACTCCCATCCTGAAAAATCTAAAGGTTACCTACTTTAACAACAAATCCAAACAGCCCCATCCCAATAAGCAAAGTCAACACTGTCCTTGGCCTCACCATCGACAAACACCTTAGATTTAATATCCATATAGATAAAAAAAAGTTGCCATTGCCTCAGGGGCCCTGAGCAACTTGGAACGTTTTCGCGACAGTACTTCT
This sequence comes from Portunus trituberculatus, assembly GCF_017591435.1. Classification (NCBI taxonomy): domain Eukaryota; kingdom Metazoa; phylum Arthropoda; class Malacostraca; order Decapoda; family Portunidae; genus Portunus; species Portunus trituberculatus. The sequence continues at coordinate 7,893 of NW_025541640.1, forward strand.
AAGCTGAAACTTCACATTTATAAAGCTTTTAGTCTTCCTCTAATAACATACTGCCCTTTTGCCTTGTCTCTCTCAGCCCCTTCCATTCTTCTAAAACTACAAAAGGTCCAGAATCGAGCAGTTCGTTTCGCACTTGGAACGAAGTGGTTCGATTTCCGGACCTCTTTATCTCTTCATGAGGAGTCCAACATCCTACCACTAAACATCACACTCTATAACAGAATAAACAAACAACTAAACACGTTCCCAGACAGACACACAAACACATACAACTTCCTGAAAAACCTTCCCCGACCACACAGACGTCTACCCCACACCACCCTCCTTGATCCCACAGATGAACCTCCTGATCCCATTTACAGATAACGGACTCCTCTTCCCCTTATTTATCCTCCATCTCACCTTTCTTTCACTCCTTCTTACTAACTAACTCCTACTCTTATGATCCTCCTATCACTTCTTCACTAACACACCTTTTTTCTCGATCCATCCTCCTTTCACTTCCATTCACACTCTTCCTCTCACTTATCTTCTTTACTAACAGTACCACTCCAGGTGTCAGAGTGGCATCACCCACACCCCCATCACATGCCCCTTCCTACGGGAGTGGGCTCGCGTGCCAACGCCTAGTGGTGTTTTCATATTTTTTGTCTTATGGCTTTGTATTCATCTTTTTTTTATGCATTATTTTTCCGTCTGCAGCCTAGGCTTTAAGAGGGTGACCGGACCACCTCAAGGGTCGGGGACAATAACCGCTCCCTCCCAGTGACGGCACGGCATGGGGCCCCGGCAGTCTGCATGACGTTCCGGAGTGGCACCCCCCCTGTGTCTGTTACTGCGGAGCGGGAACATTTTCAGTACCTCCACAGAGGACGAGGAACTGTTCGGTCATCTCGCCGTCACGTCATCCACCCTCACAAACAACCCATCTCCATCCAATTGACCCTTTTAATCCTTTACTTATATCCATAGCAGGTTGATCTCCCCAGAACAGGGTGATACTCCAGGACCGGACCACTCCCGGCGGACACCACCAAACACCAATATCCACTCATCACACTCATTTAATCACAAATAAAATATTCATAACCCCCCTCACCAACCTCTCTAATAAAGTTAAACCATATCCTACAACCCCAAATCACCAATTCTACTACTATCCGCGGTTCGGAACCCACGTAAAACTGTAGGTCCCTCCGCTATACGGAAGTACTTCTCACCCCATCCTCTCTATGTGTCATCCTTTTCCCTTCTACTATCACGTATTTCACTCTTCCTGCTTCACGGTGTTTGTTGTTTGCACTGAAAACGAGACGTTTTGGCCGCCACTTCCGTGTGGGTGCGTCGCCCTCGTCCGTGGAATTGACGGTCCTTTGCTCTTGCGTGCTCGGTACTAATGCGCTGCTGCTCCCCTGGTCTGGTGCCGGCCTCCTTGCCGCGTCCATCTCTTCTATAAAGATATACAATAGACCAAACGCTCATCCATCACAGAAGTCCTTCTTATCACCCATCTATTCTTCTTCTGTCCCCACTTCCCCTCCCATCTTTTCAACCCGTAAATTGCTGTACGCCTTCTGGCTGAGCGAGTAAACTGCTGTAAGCCTTCTGGAAGCGGGCTTTCAGATAGGCGCCAAAAGTTTCTGTGATTTGTATTACTGAAATTAACATTCAAATAACCATTGATTTAACAATTTATATAACTCTAATATAAGGTAATTGTTGTCATATTTATAAAGAGAAACAATGGAGCCTCCATCAACATTTGTCAGATTACACTCTTGTCATAAATTTTAGAATAGAGTGATGAGTCTTATCTATGGAGGAGGAAGCTATAATTTAGTAGTATAAAAGTTGTTTTATATAAAAGAACATTATTAGAAAGAGAATAAGCGAAGAAGATTATGTGAACAAGTGCTACTTTTCAAGACGTTGGTAACGCTGTCAGACGGAGTTAGGGGTGGGAGCGGCGCGTGGCAACTGGCCACTGTCCAGACGTGCTCCTCCCTCACTGCATGCCACCAGCCATGGATCACACACGCACCTCACGGCCTGCTACTAAAAGGAAACTTCTTTTCCTTACTGAAGAAAATGAGGATGAGAAGAAAGAGAAGGTTGGGAATAGTACCTCAAGTACTTCTAAGTCCCCACCGATCATCACCAAGGCGCAAAAAAGCTCCAGCGCTCAGCCCAAGGCTTGTTGTTCCCGGGCTTTGGCCAATCCGAGTACATCTGGTCAAGCTTGCCGCATCACTAAGCCACACAACAACAAACAAAAACTAACACCTAGCAAATTTATTCCCATGTTATTTGATGAGGAGGAAGGCAGCAGTGAATGTGATGATGATGATGATGACTGGGAGGGAGACTCTGCCAGTGGTGGAGTGGGAAGTCCTGACGGAAGTGAGGATGAAATGGAGACCACAATTGCACCCGATAACAGTGAGGCGAATGATAATATCGGGCAGGGTGGAGATACATCTCAGCAAGACACGGCTCACTCATTCGTGTGGTCAGATGGAAGTGATTTTGTTCCTCACCGTCATCCTTTCAGTAGCACTTTCTCTGGGGTGACTGATGAGTGGCCTTGTGACGACAATGCACGAGAATGTGATTATTTCGTGCATTCTTCAATGATGCCACTATTGACCTCATTGTTACTGAGACAAATAAGTACTATCAATATGTCACCAACATGTTTTCTTTCGAAGATCATTCCAGGATACACAAATGGAGAGATACAACTCCACAAGAGTTATATGTTTTCCTTGCTCTGATGTTGCTAATGCCTCTCATAAGCAAACATAATATTGCAGACTACTGGAAGAATGATCCACTAATCCCAACACCTATATTTCCTAAGTTTATGTCTCGGGACAGATTTCACTTGCTAACTAGATTCCTGCATTTCGCTGACAACAACCACCCAGACAAAGAAGATATGATTTGGAAAATTAGAAACTTATTCAAAATGATTCTGGGATCCTTCAGTAAATTTTTTCTACCCTTTCAAAAGTAGTCATTGATGAGAGTCTCATATTATTCAAAGGTAGGCTGGCTTTCAAACAGTACATTCCCTCAAAACGTCATCGCTTTGGCATAAAAGTTTTTGTACTATGCGACTGTGAAACGGGTACAATTCTTGATATGATAGTGTACACAGGGCAAATAATGTTGATATTCTAATGTTAGTAGAAAGGATCCCTTGGGCAAGTCAGGGTAATTGTAAAGAAAATTATGGCACCCTACCTAGAAAAGGACACATATTGTATACAGATAACTGGTATACAAGCCCAGCACTATTGCAGTTCCTACATGAACATGCTACTGGAACATGTGGTACTGCAAAAGTAAATAGAAAGTTCATGCCAAAGTTTGATGGCCCAGTCTCACATTACGAAAATGCAAGTGAGAGTGATGATGAAGACGATGGAAACAAAGAAGGTAATCACAAAAGAAAACAAAGTCCAAACCAAAATGTTATCAGAAAGAGAAGTCAGGAAAATCGTAGCCATGAAGTGGACAGACAGAAACCAGTCCATCTGCTTTCTACTGTACATAAAGGGGAAATTGTACACAAACAAAGTCCACTACAAAACAAAGAAGACGATCTTGAAACCAGACATTGTGGTGGACTACACTGAGAATATGCGACTCATTGATAAGTGTGACAGTCAGCTCAGTGGAGTAGAGTGTTTGAGAAAATCATTCAAGTGGTACCATAAGTTCTTTCTCCACATGGTAGATGTCACTATGCTCAATGCCTATAACATTTGGCTGGTAAGAACCACAGACCCCACTGTCAGGAAACTAAAATTCAGAGAATTTGTCTACAATGTTGCATATCAGTTACTTGAGGAGTTCGGCACTGTCACCAACAGTCGACAGGGTCACCGTGGGCACCGTGCTCCAGATCGTTTGCTTGCATCTGCTTACATCACTCGCCACCATCTCCGATACACAGATCTGAATGAAAGGACTAACAAGAAAAAACAACTCAACTGTCATGTCTGTGCCAACACATCAAGGGGTGACAAGAAACGCACAAGGGTCACGACATTGTGCAGAGAATGTGATGTGCCACTGTGTCCAACAGAATGTTTTGCAGCATGGCACACAATGAAAAACTACTGAAAACATGTACGAGATATGTAGATAATATATGTACTGATGTTGCCTATACGGAACTAGAATATTCATTATTTTATTTATTCTGAACCAAGCAAAAGAGAATATTTTTGTTTTACTTATTTATTTTCAACCGAGAGAGAGAGAGAGAGAGAGAGAGAGAGAGAGAGAGAGAGAGAGAGAGAGAGAGAGAGAGAGAGAGAGAGAAAATATAACTTATAAATAATAGGAGGCTATGTTTATAATATATATGTACACAGTATGTATATTATTGTGGCTTATACGGATCTAGTGTTTTCTTTACTTCTATTTATTTTGAACCATGCAAATGAAAATATTTTCGTTTTACTTAGGCCTATATATTTTTCAACGAGAGAGAGAGAGAGAGAGAGAGAGAGAGAGAGAGAGAGAGAGAGAGAGAGAGAGAGAGAGAGAGCTTGTAAATAATAGGCTATAATATGTTTATAACCATGTCGGATCTAGAGCAATGTTACGCATTTCTGTAGTTCATTCCATGTATTTCGATGGCATTTACTTTATTTGTAATAGGAAATATTCGTTTCTGAATAATGAAATGAATTATTACTTATACGGAAACATTTTGTAATATATATATATATATATATATAAAAATGAGAGTCACACTCGTGAACGAGACGTCGTATCACTACTACTACTACTACTCGCAGCAGCGCCTCATCATCTATCACCATGACTGGCCGCGGCAAGGGAGGCAAGGGACTTGGAAAGGGAGGAGCCAAGCGTCACCGTAAGGTTCTGCGTGACAACATCTAGGGCATAACCAAGCACGCTATCCGTCGGTTGGCTCGCCGAGGCGGCGTCAAGCGCATCTCCGGTCTCATCTACGAGGAGACTCGTGGGGTGCTAAAGGTGTTACTCGAGAACGTCATCAGGTATGCCGTCACCTACACCGAGCACGCCAAGCGCAAGACCGTCACTGCCATGGACGTCGTCTACGCCCTCAAGCGTCAAGGACGTACCCTCTACGGATTTGGCGGTTAAATCTCGGTCTGTCTCGAATTTGGTGTCAACAACAGCAACTGCAAAAACACCATAAGAAAAGAGTCAACATATCCCGGACCTTTTATAGGTCCACACAAATGAAGAGAAGGAAAAAGTTATAGACTAACACTACTAGGACTATGGTTGTTCCAAGTAAAAGTGTTGTCCCTACTCTTAACGTCATTATTACAATTTGTGTGTGTGTGTTTTTTTTTTTTTTTCCTTTTCTTTTTTTTCTTTTACCTTCTTTATATTTGTTTTCCTCTGTTTTATCACTCAAAGGTAATCAAATGAGAGAGAAAAAATATCAACTAAGTGATGTGAGGTCAGACACCAACCGCTGCTACAGATGCTGTTTGTTTGTTTGTTAAGCTTCCGCCCATTTGTGGCGCAGGCAATTTTATTTCTTTATAGTGGTACCCATACAAGGAGGGAGGGTCCATATCAACACCGAAGCGATCATCATCATCATCATCTTTGGTGTAGCCACCTAGATAGAACCTGGGTACCGCGGTGACATGTAGGTAGGTACCTTTCATTAAATCCCCCTCGCCGACTGACATACCTTCAAAACGGTGTGTGGTGTGATTCTTTTGAGCCGACGCGTGAACGTCTGTCTTTCTGCCCGATCCCACGTCCACCACCTTATCCACTATTGTCTGACCATTTACTTGTATGGAGATCTTTTATTTATTTTTTTTTTTTTTTTTTTTTTTTGTTCCTGCTGGCCTGCAGCGCTGTCACACTTGTACGTACCAATACGCACCATAAGTCAGGTAGGTACTTAATACTTTGTAATTGAACGATAAAAAAAAAAAAAAAAAGTTGGAGAGAGTTTCTGTTTATCTTTAAATATATTTTGCATTGATTTTGCAAACAAACACAGCAATACTTGACATCGTTTGATCCGCGCGCCCTCCCCTCTCGGGGATGACCGCCGAGTGAGATCACAGGTCAAAGTAAACGCGTTAATCCATGGGTCACTCACTCACTCCCTGTCCCTACCTACCACCTACCAGCCAGGAGGGAAGCAAGAGAGGGGGGACACTTGCACGCACCAATACGCACCTTAAGTCAGGTAGGTACTTAATACTTGGTAATTGAACGGTGTTGTATTATACATTGTGATGCTCTAAAAGAAAATGAAAAGAAAAAAAAGAAAAAGAAAAGGCAAGTTGGAGTAAGCTTCTTGTTTATCTTTGAACATATTTCGCATTGTTTTTTTTTTTTTTTTTTTTTGCAAACACAGCAATACTTGACAACGTTTAATCCGCATCTCTTGGATGACTGCCGAGTGAGATCACAGGTCAAAGTGACCGACCGCGTTAATTGATCCCTGTCCCACTAGCTACCTACCAGCTAGGACGGAAACAAGAGAGCAAGACAGAGGGGCGTGTGCGGGAAGCAAGGTCCTCATTGACACACGGGCTCTAATCCCATAATTTTTTTTTTTTTCTTTTTATTTGCAGCGCTGCAGGCCGGAAAAAAAAATAGAGAAAAAAATTCTATCATTAGCATTTCTATCATTCATTATCAAAAAATATATGCCATCATTATTATTAATATCATTGTTAACACTATAGTCTATTCAATTCTCTAGATGTGTCAATGTGTGGCTCCGAAGAGGAGCCGGATATATATACTTGTTGGTGATGATATTGAGGAGGAGAGGGATTTACTTCTTCTCGGTCTTCTTGGGAAGGAGCACAGCCTGAATGTTTGGCAGCACGCCACCCTGTGCAATGGTGACCCCGGAGAGGAGCTTGTTAAGTTCCTCGTCGTTCCGGATGGCCAGCTGCAGGTGACGTGGGATGATGCGAGTCTTCTTGTTGTCGCGGGCGGCGTTGCCGGCAAGCTCGAGGACTTCGGCGGCCAGGTACTCCATGACCGCTGCAAGGTACACGGGGGCGCCAGCCCCCACTCGCTGGGCGTAGTTGCCCTTCCTCAGGAGGCGATGAATCCTGGCGACCGGGAACTGGAGTCCAGCACGGCTGGAACGGGACTTTAACTTTCCCCTCACCTTTCCTCCTTTGCCGCATCCGGACATGGCGAGCAGTAGTAGTAGTGGTAGTATGTGGGATTAACAAGTAGTAGTGGTATTATTTAGCAAGTAACACTCCGTCAGCTGCGGGAGCGAGTCGGTGTGTTGTGCGTTATCTGTTCTTCGAAATACAAAATACGAATTAAGTGGGGGATAGACAGTGTGGGTGAAATTAGTGGGGGAGGGGAATGTAGGAAGAATCGGAGGGTGAAAGCTTATGTGAAAGTGAAGTACAGTAGAAGATAAAAGATGGCGGGCTGTACGCCTTGCTATTCTTAAATATTATCACTATTATCATTATCACCGCTATTACTTTATTTTATTTTATTTATTTTTTATTTTTTCTTAATTATTTACTTGTTATTTATTTATTTAGTTTTCTTTTTCTATTTCAGCTCATGCTTTTTGTTGTCTGTGCTTCCCTATAAGGTAAGTATTTGTGTTAAGTTTAAGTTTTGCATGCTCATTTGATTGTTATTTTTTCCTTTCTTTTCTTTCAGATTACTTTGTATATTTTTTTTCTTTTTCATTCCACATAGGTGAATGTTTTAAGGTAAGTGTTAGTAACATATTAATATGATCAGGGTTATTTTAGTTTAACACTTTTTTTTTTTGGTTTGTTTTAATAATAAATTAGTGTAAAAGTTTTCTAAAAACTAAGTTTATCTTACTCATTATAAGACTTTGAGTTTGTTTCCTATGTATAGTGTGTAGTGTGTTAGTGTAGTCTCCTCCTTGCAGCCCCCCGTCACCCGTGCGTGGTAATCTCCTGTGAGATGTTTACCTGCCTCTCTGCCCCTAGCCAGCATGAGTGGAGGCGAGTCCCCCATGCCAACAATTACTGTTGCTGAGGATCCTGCAGATCTTCTCAGTGTACAGATAACCCCTCACTCGGGGAGGGAAAGTACTGAAGTTGCTATCAGCAGTCAGGATGCTGGAATGTGACGTCAGCACCCGTCAGCTTCGCCTCGCTTAATCTACTCAGCACACCACCTCCCCAGTGACTCAGAGTGCGGGGGTCAGGGACAGGGGCTAGTAAGGAGACGTGAGAGTGATGTTCCTGACCAGTGTTTTTGTGTGTAGAGTAGTGTGTTGTGTTGTAATGTAGATTACCCTTAATTATAAAGTGGTTGCGGTGCTTGTTGTTCCAGTAGTTTTGCTGTTTTCCTGAGCCATGCATGATCTTGGGTGTTATTCTGGTGGTCTGTTATTATGTCTGTGTATATAGTGTCTTGTAACTTGTCCTGTAGTTTGAGTTTTGTTTTGTTGGCTTGCTCGTATAGTGTAATGTTGATTGGTTTGAGGTTGCTTAATTGGTGTAATTGTATTGTGTTCTTGGTGTATGGGTATCTTTCATTATATGCAAATCGTAGGGCTTTGTTTTGGATTCTTTGTAGTTTCCTGATTGATTGTTTAGTCAGTGATGCTAGTGGGTAGGCCGGATAGGTGAGAGTTGGGATGACGTAAGTCTTTATGAGGTGTAATTTAATGTTGGTGTTAAGATGGTGAAATTTTTTAATGTGTACAGTGCATGTTTAGCCTTTGCTACGTTGTTTGTAATTTGCTGTGTATATCCTCTGTTGGTGATTGTTAAACCTAAGATGTTTTTTTTTTTTAGTATGGGATTATTTGGTTGCTTACATTTATTGGTTCTGTTTTTGCAATAGAGATGGGGAGGATTGTAAATTTGTTTATGTTTGTCTTTATTTTCCATTGGTGTTCAAACTCATTGATTTTTAAGATTTCTCTACCCACTTTTCGTGCCAGATACTTTGTTATTTCCCGGTTGACATATTATTTGGGTTATATCATCTGCGTATGCGATGTTAGTGCATTGTGGATCTGATATTGGGATGTCTGACGTATATATGGTGAAGAGGGTTGGCGATAGGTTGCTTCCTTTTGGCACTCCGCTCTTTAGGGTTATTGGTGGGCCTGTGTGTGTGTTTATAGTTATGCTTGCAGTTCTGTTATGCAAAAAGTTACTTAAAAGTTTAATGTATATGGGGTGTAGATTTAGTTTGGTTAGTTTGTAGCTGAGCCCTTGATGCCATACTTTATCAAACGCTTTTGAGATGTCACGAGTGACAATGGTGGTGACTTTATTAGTTGTGAGTGCATTGCTTAATGATTCTGTAAGTGTTGCTATGGCTGTATTTGTTGATCTGTATTGTCTGAAGCCGTGTTGTGAAGCTGGTATGAGGTTGTGTGTTTCCAGGTGTGATATTAGCCTTTGGTTTATATTTTTTTTCGTATATCTTTCCATGTACCTCCAGTAATGAGATTGGTCTGTCGTTTTGTGGATCCGTTGGTTGTTTGATAGCCTTCGGTATTAGTTTTAGGTTTGCATGTTTAAAATTGTCTGGAAAGTAGCCCATGGACATGGAAATGTTGAGTAGTTTCGCTAGTATTTCTATAGATGTTATTGAAAGTTTTTGTAGTATTGTTTTGTTAATTTTTGTTTTACCTGGTGTGTTGTTTTTAAGACTTTTTATCTTAAGTGAAACAGATTCAGAGGTTATTTTATATAAAAACCGGTGATTGTCATCTAATCTGTTTGGATCTCCATGTGGAAATGGTCTGAGAAGTTGTTTATTAGTAGTAATGAATTGGGCTACCATGTTATCTGTGGTTTGGTCAAAGTTTGTATTTTCTTCTGGTGATATTTGGAAAGTTTTGCTCCATATGTCCCTGAAGATTTCTTCTTGTTTATCTGTGTTGTGTATTTTCTCATTGTTGTGTATAATGTAATTGTTTGGAGGGTTCCCTTTCAGCCTTTTGATCTGGGACCAAATTTTTTTAGCGTCTTTGTGTATGCTGTTCAGTGATTTTATTTTATTTTCCCATTGTTTGTTTTGTATTTTTGGACATTCTTTTATGATTGCTTGCTGGATCCTTTTAGGGTTGCATATTTTAGTCTTGTCCAAAATGTGTTGTTGCTTTTGTCTGTTATGTTTTTAACACAATATGTGAGATATTTTATTGTGTTATTTGTAAGTGGTTTGGCTGATTTTTTAAGTGGTATGTGTTTCTTCATTGCATTTGTTATAGTGTTTGTCCATTGCTGTATAGATGTTTGTAGTTGTTGTATGGTCATGTACGGGTTTGTGTCTATATTTGTTTGGTGTTCTTCAATTTCCGTGGTGAATTTTTCCCAGTTTGCTAATTTGTAGTTAGGCATTGGAATAATTGGTGTTTTAATTGCTTGTGTGGTAATTGTTATCAACATTGGGATGTGATCAGAGGATGTTGTAGGCCTTGGTTCGATTTCCATGTTATGATATGTGTTACTGTTAGTGAGGACAATGTCTGGAGATGTGTGGTTGCTGCTAAAAAATATATTGAAATGAGGACCTTGAAAATAAATTTTACCATAGTCTATTAGTTTCTTTAATGCTTTCCCTACATTGTTACAGTCGTTATTGTTGAGTATTGTATGTCTGGCGTTGAGATCACCTATTCTGTATGTAGGTGTGTTCTGAGATGATAATCGATGGAAGTCAGGGAAGGGAAGGTATGGTCTGCGTGGTGGCAAATAAGTAGTGGCTATGTTTATTGGTCCGGTTCTTGTGTTTACACGTACTTGCAGTATATCTGTGTAGAAGTCGTCAGTAATTTGGTGTTTTATGTTGTTTTTAATTAGTATTGCTGAGCCGTCATGGAGTGTATTTTCACTGTTTATTTTATATGTGTTATAACCAGTTATTTTTATTGTTTCTGTGTCCTTTACCCCTGTGCTATTCAGCAGTATGATGTCTGGATTGTGTTGCAGGTAGGTATTTGTTAGTAGGAATTTGTTTGTCTTCCAGGTGTGCACGTTGTGTTGTAAAATTGTTATCGTGTCCATATTTTGTTTTGTTTAAGTGAGAGTGTCTATGCCTGTGTTTGGGTGGTTTGGTATTTGGTGGTGGGGTAAGTTCTTGAAGGAGCCCATTACGTGTTTTGTTAAATTGTGTGTCGTCAGAGATATGCCAGCAGTTTGTAAAATCAATATCGTTATTTATATATATATATATATATATATATATATATATATATATATATATATATATATATATATATATATATATATATATATATATATATATGTAAAATAATATTTCTTCATCTGTATATGTTGAATTTGTGTATCTGTATTTGTATAGTCCTTCATCAATTCCACTTTAAGTCAATTAGATTAATTGTTTTATGTTTAGGCCAACCATTGTTTTTTTTTGTAATGAGTTGTAGTCCTATATCTTGACCAGAAATTTTTTCTAAGAGTGGCATGCTGGGATCACGAGAAATGTTGCTTTCCTGTTGTGAGTGAAATATGTTGCTTGTGTTTGTGTCATAAGAGACTTGTGAAAGTAGTGTTTGAGGTGAGCTTATCGTGGTTATATGTTGTGTGTTTTGTGTTTGCTGTTGCAACAAGCGCAGCTGATTTTGCTGTTGCTGTTGTTTGGGTTGTTGTTGTTGTTGTTGTTGTTGTTGTTGCTGTTGAAATTGCTGCTGCTGCTGTTGTTGTGTTTCATGTAAGGGTGTTAGTATTGTTGTATAATTGGTGGTTTGTTAACACTGAGGATTAGTTTTGAGGGTGGGTCATTCGGAAGGTTTACTTTTGGAAGGTTATTGAGTGATAGTGCTTTATTAAATTCATCATTGTATGTGCCAGGTGTAGCAGAATTGACCATATGTGCGTGTAGCATGCAGGACATTATTGTTGTTGCAACCTGTGGGTCAATTATGGGGTTAGAGCTTAATGCGTGCTTGTTTGCTGTTGTTTGTGCGTATGTTTTGGTTGTGTTGTTTTGTTTTGATCTTTTGTTTTCTACTGCCTTCGGCGGGCTCGTTTCCTCTATATAAAAGGAAGATCGGATCAGCGCGTAACACGTAACGCCCAACCGGGAGGCTGGCTCTCGCGGCGACTCGCGATCCTGAGCAGGATTGCTTACATATGTGGCACTCTTGAAGTCGGGTGCAACACGGCAGTGTGAGATTAAGCACCGCTACGGCGGCACGGACCTGGGTGGTTGATCACCGGGAGGACGGCTTGTGCGTTGTGTCTTGCAGTGTTTTTGTTTGTGGTACAGTGCAGTGCAGTGTTGTGTTGTGTTTTTTTTTCCGTGGTACAGTGTCAGGTGCAGTGTAGTGTTGTGATTGGTGATGTTTTTTTTTACTCGGCCATCATGTGCTGACAGGCATTATGGGCCGAGTTAGAATTAAACATCCCCACCCCGCGGATTATGGGGTGCGGGTTAAACTGATGAACATACTTTCACCACATGTGAAAGCCACCAGAGCCATCCCTGCTAGGGATGCTATCATTATCCTCACCGCGACGGATGAGGATGCCCAGCGCACGGTGATATGCCTGGGCCTTGATGAGCTGGTCTACGGCCATTCATCTGAGGAGATTGCCGCAGAGGTAGAAGCCCGGCACACGTGGGCTAAAGCGGAGGAAGTGGTTAAATATATCCCCCGCTCCTCTACGGCCAAGATCACCTTTACGGACGCCCAAATGGCGAGGAAGGCGCTTCTGGAAGGGCTCAACCTCTTCCAGATCCACGTGGCAGGACACCAGATGAGGCAGGAGGTCTTCATCCCACTTGTCACCTGCAACATGTGCAATGCGGTGAAGGACCACCCAACCAGCAGCTGCCCTCACCCAGCAGGCTATACGAGGTGCTCTGAGTGTGCAGAGAGGATCACTCGTATAGAGACTGTAAAGCGTCTGCTAAGAAGTGCCTCAACTGTGGTGGAGACCATTGTGCCAGGGCCATGCGGTGCCCCGTTCGCAAGGACGCCCTGAGGAAGAAGGAGGCCGCCGCCCGGCAGGCTCGGGTCCGGCCCAATGTCTCCTTTGCCTAAGCCACCCAACAAGCCTCCACAACTTCTGACCCCGTCATGGCTGACCCGTCAAAGGTACTAGCTGGGCTCATGTGTCTCATGCACGCCCACTTGACCAATGCATCAAATCCTGGCAGCTTCCAGGAGACCCTCTCAAAGAGCCTCGCTGAGAACGGCCTACCGGAAGTCAAGCTACCGATCCCACCGCCACTCCATGTCCCTAATGACATCCTCCAGGCAGTGTCTGAGGGGGTAGGCAGGGCTATAACTTCGATGCAAGGAGCCTTTTCCCCAGCAAAGCTCGCATCCACCGTCGCCCTCTCTAAGCACAGGAGGGACGGACGACTCTGAGCCCGAGAAGGACGAGGAGGACACGGAAGACACCGAGGAGGTGAGATTCGAGTTCTTTGGGAAACTCCCGAAAAGGAGGAAGCCCCCCACCACCGGTACCGAGCTCGACCACCTCCTCCGCAACAGGAACCTGATCCTGAACCATACAGGCCCTTCACAGGCGGGACAGAGCATTCTGGACCAAGTGAAGGACAACTTGGCTTCCCTCAGCTCGTGGATCCTTCCCTGGACTGAGGAGTACGAGCGAGCCAAGAACGATCCCAATCCACTTGGACGAGACGCACTCCCGGGTAGATATACCCTTGTACGTAAGTAATGGCCAAACTACGCGTAATCCAGCACAATGTTCTTTCCTGGGGGAACCGTAAGTATGACTTAATGAACACCTATAGACACTTTGACCCAGATATTATTCTTATCAACAGCCATGGACTAAACGACGAGACGCGACTTAAGATATCAGGCTATAGACTCTATAGTATAGAGTATATCAGCAGAATAACAGTAACTCTCACAATGACGGTGTAGCCATTGCTGTGAAAAGCAGGCTTCGACACAGAATCGAGGATGTTTTTTTTATCTGAGACGTTAGCAGTAGAGACAGACTCACCTGACGGACCCATCCTCATTGCCACTAGCTACCTCCCCCGACGACCTTACTTACCACACCCCGACTTCCTCCGTCTTCTACGCAGACAGACACCAGTCTTCCTCGTAGGAGATCTAAACGCACGACACCCTTATCTGGGGTACACCACCACCAACCAGGTTGGGAGAGACATAGTAGACTACTTTCGCCGACAGACTGCTTGCCACATTGGACCTCACTTCCCCACCTTTTTCAGCCATCACACCTCGTCATCACCTGACATCGCTCTGACCAACAGAGCCAACTTCCTTCATTACTCTCTCTCTCCAGGACCTTTGACGATTAGTGACCATGTCCCTATTATTCTTGACATATCAACTTCTCTTCTGGTCCCTAGCCTTCAGACATATAAGTACAACATGACAGACTGGGATGCTTTCAAAGCGGACGACACCTTACGGATGACGGACCTCCCAGACATCTCTTACGGCTCCTTAGAGGAAATAGACGAAGCACTGGAGACCTGGATGACTACGGTAAAGACAACTGCGACTCGACACATACAATAAACAACATATAAACTTAGGTCGGCCCCCCGGACTTCTCGGGTTACGCAGCTGCTCAGAATTCAATTCAGGGCACTGCAAGACAGAGCAACGCTGAGAGGATGGACCCCCAACGATTTCAGGCGGTACAACGAGCTAAAGGTTGCACTGCAAGACTCACGACAGACTAAGGCTAGAGAGCACTGGAGAAGGAAGTTGGCTGGCTTAGCTGCCAACTACCGAGACCCCAGGAAATTCTGGCGAGAACTCAAGTGTCTTTCCGGGAAGACTTCTGGACCAGACAACAACCTAATAGACCACGCAGGAGACAAGAAGTTTACGAACGACGACAAAGAACGACTATTCACTTCCATATGGGACCGCGTCTACAGAGAAGACTATGACGACGACTTTGATGACAACGACCAGGTGCTGGATTACATGGCCGGTTCCGTACAAAGGACCTACCCATATGAAAACGCCGATCCTGCCCGTCTTACTGGTACTTCTCCCTTGGACTGTCTTATCTCGACCCAGGAACTGGCCTCCGCCATCAAACGCGGCAGGCCGACGTGTCCCGGGGGAAGTAAGATTAACAGTACTATACTCTCACATCTTTCAGATTCTGCCCTTTCCAGACTACGGGATATCTTCAATGCAGCACTTTCCGCTGGCTACTTCCCCGACCGGTTCAAGCAGGCCGAGATGAGGATGATTCCGAAGGCCGGCAAACCTCCCACAAGACCGGAGAACTACCGGCCAATCTCCCTGCTTGAGGTACATGGGAAGTTGCTGGAAAGGATTGTTACCTCGCGGCTACGCATCCATCTGGAGATTGGTAACCACCTTTATCCGGCGCAATATGGTTTCAGAAGTGGGAGGGGCACTGTGGACGCCATCGCACTGGCCACAGAGACTATGGCCCTACACCAGGCCAACAGCTTCCGCTGTAACTTAGTTCTGTGGGACGTGAGTAAGGCGTTTGACCGGGTCTAACACCTGGGATTGAAGTACAAGATAATTCGCCTGGGCCTGCCTGGCCCGGTTGAGCGCCTTCTCTGTGACTTCCTCGATGATAGGACAGCCAGGGTACGAGTAGGGGGCCACATAGGGCCACCTTTCTCCCTGGCCACAGGAGTTCCTCAGGGAAGTGTGCTGTCACCCACCCTATACAACATCTACACCAGCGACTGCCCTCTCGCAGGCGCTGGTATTAATATTCGGTATGCCGATGATGTTTCACAGGTCGTTCACCACCCAGGCCGGTCCAGTAGGATGACGAACGCCCGCACCAGGAGAGAGATCGCCCGGGTCAACGCCTTTGAGAAGGAGTGGAGGATCAGGACCAACATGGCCAAGTTCACCGTGATTCCCCTTGCTACAAAATCCCCGCACCACTGCTCGTGGATGGGGATGACATCGAGTTCAGTCCCAGGGGTTCACTCTTGGGACTGGCTGTGGCCTCTATGGGATACACCTCCCACGTGTCCCAAAGGGTAGCAAGAGCAAAGTCAGCCCTCGCCAGGTTGTATCGCTTTAGGGACTTGGCCACTGGTCTTAAGCTCCATCTAGTTAAGGCTCTAATTCTACCTATTCTTTCGTACCCTCCTGGTCCTCTGCATGCACTCTCCAAAACAGCTATCAGCAGATTGCAGAAAGTGCAGAACAGCGCCCTGAGGTTCGCATTTGGTACGAGATGGGACGACTTCACCACCTCGGCTTCGCTTCACGAGGCCGCGTCCCTCCAAGCTCTTAACGTTCGCCTCCACGAGATGGCCAGCAAGGTGTGGCAGCGGATGGAGGACGACGGTTGGGATCAGTACCGAGAACTACAGGCCCTGCACGAGGAGACTCCAAACCGGCAGCACGCTTGGTTTCCGAGAAGTCTCCTAAGACTGGAAGAAGGACAGCCAGAGCCAAGATACAGGTGAAAGTTGAAATACCTTTTCATATAAGTCCACCCCCATATAAAATTTCATCACCTGTATCCTTTGACGCTTCCCTCCTATTACTATGTTATACTCGTAGATATTACATAACTTACAGGAACTTCACCTATCCTTGTTCATCCCGCCAAACGACCTACAAAACGCGAACTGCTGATGTTGACGGAGAGAGAGCCTGCAGCCTATCGAGAGACGAGGACCAGGAAGATGACTGTGCAGCGGATCAACGAAGACAAGGCACCTTGGGGATCTGCCAGGACTGATGTCATCTCCAGATGACACCGACGGCAGCCCCAGTGCCGGTTCCTTCGGTGTGGCTCCCCTCTCACGCCCTACGCCCTGAGTTGTTGGAACATTGGCCTACGTTCCAGCAAGGGTACCTGACCCCCGGGATGCTTGCAAAACTCCCGGCAGTGGAGCTGAGTTCCAGAGACGCACAGATGATGGATCGTGCCAGGACGGACATCGTGCCGACGTCACCCATGGCCGCCCTACGAACCATGTCTTCGCCATCGACTCGACTACGACCATACCGTGTCGGCCTGCATGGCTGCATGGTTCACCTATTACGACTACTACCGGATCAAGACATTCCTGTATGCCACTATCTGTGACTCCACACTTAAAAAGTGACAAAACAATGACAATAAGGAACATTTCAGTGTATACTCGTATATAGCTATCATTCTTTTTACCTGTAGCACATCCACAGCAGCACGGGTGGTTTTCCTCCGGGAGCTCTGGTTTCCACCCAGAAGGCATCTGTGCTGCTGTGGGAAGGTGTAATCATTCATATGTATATACTTCTAGCCTTTCTTGTAGACTGTGTAAATAATGTATGTCTTTCTTGTTGACTCTGTAAATATTGTATGTAATAAGGTATAATGTAACCCTCCCCCTTCTCACTCTCTCACAGCAGTATGGGTGGTTTTCCTCCGGGAACTCCGGTTTCCTGCCCCCATCGTACTGCCCTGTGACATTCATTACCTTACAGCAGCAGGCCGGACCGCCCGGCAACTTTTTTCTCTCATACTGTATTTCTATATTTCCTCGCTTTTTCTTCCAGTGTACCAGTCTCGGTACACTCTACCCCTTCTAATGTAACCCCTTTACTTAATAAACTTTGTAAACTTTGGGTGCAACACAACACAACTCTTCGCAAGTTGAACGACGCCGTTACTACCATGCCTCCCAAAGCATCAGGAAAGGCTGCCAAGAAGGCTGGCAAGGCTTAGAAGGCCATAACCAAAGGGGACAAGAAGAAGAAAAAGCGGAGGAGGAAGGATAGCTACTCCATCTACATCTACAAGGTGCTCAAGCAGGTCCACCCCGACACTGGCGAACTCTTTCGTGAACGACATTTTCGAGCGCATCGCTGCCGAGGCATCCCGCCTGGCACACTACAACAAGCTCTCCACCATCACCAGCCGGGTGATCCTGACGGCCGTCCGTCTCCTTCTGCCTGGCGAACTGGCTATCAATTGGTGCATTTATACATAAATTAATGTAATTAAGAATTATCAGTTATCTTCAAATTATCTTAGTCTGTATAATTTACAGAATGTTAATGGTGATTTTGTTTTTTAAGGATGTATTACTTTTTTTTTTTTTTTTTAGTGGGTATGTATTTATTAGAGTCAGATATATATATATTTTTTTTTGTGTGTGTGGAACAAGGTGTGTATATTAATATGTTTAGAAATTTAGTAAATTGTTAGTTATTTTGGTGGTGTTAATTTTGTTAATAGGTAGTTATTAGTTAAGAAGATATTATTAGTTAGTTTAGTTTGTTAGTCAAGAAGTGTGGGGGTTTATAATGAGTAAGAAAGAGAAAAAAAAAGTTCTAGGTGAGGTTCTCTGTCACACCTAGAGGGTAATAGTATAAAGGGTTATTAATAAGATTACAGGAAGTAGATGTTAGGTTATTGGTAAGAATGAGGATAAGGTGTTGATGCTCCAGCGATGATCCGTGTCTCCTTTTGCCGCAGCTGTGAAAACTTGAAAACATATATTAATTCATTAAATTGATAATTTTGAGCAAGGGGGAACTGGCTCCCAGTCTCAACATCTGGCGTTGTTCGTTATGTGCCAATGGCAATGACTCCACTGCCCCAGATGCCAGATCTGTCCGTTACGTTCCCAATGGCACTGACCCCACTGACCCATACACCTGTTTTTTTTCAGATGCAAGGCGTTGCTCGTTACGTGCCCCGAGACACTGGACTCACTGTCCTGTGTTCAAGAACTCAGCGTTACCCGTTACGTGTCTCCCTTACTCGTCTTCGGGGTAGTCAGATGGTGGCGGCGAAGACATGTGGCCACTAGGCACAACCTAATTCGAAAAAAAAAAAAAAAAGCACAACCTAATTCGAAAAAAAAAAAAAAAATGGAAAAGAAAACCATAACCAAAAATATAGAAAAAACGACTGGCGGTGTCCAATGTTCCGCCGCCATCCAACAGTGCTTCCCCAGAATACTTCCTTTTCGCTTAGTTTTAAGTTGTGCTACTGGTAATATTTTATTTATTTTTTTTTTTCGTATGTTATAATAGCATGTGGTTGCGCCGTTGTATTTATAGTACTGCTTTTAGGGAACCAAATGTGCATTTTATCATGTTCAGTTATTAGTGTATTATATTGTTCAATTTCACTTAATTTAATGGATTCCCATGCGTTTAAGGCCTTATGATAATTAATTATGTTTAATGGAGTAATGTTATACTTTATATGTAAGTCATGTGAATTTAATTGTTCTTGCTCGTTGCAGTGAATAAATCTTACTGCTTTGTTTATAATGGTTTGCATTTTCCTTTTTTGTGAGGCTGAGGCCACACAAAGTTGTATTGATGGATAAGTAATTAAGGGTATTAAGAGTGTTTTTATCAGTGTTGTTTTCGTTTTCGGGGATAAATTACTAAACCTTTTTAATTGGGACAAAATGCCTTTTGCTTTGTTTATTGTTTTGGTAATGTGGCTGACAAATCCACGTGTTGTTAAATGTAATCCAAGAAGCTTTCCCTCTTTGCTTTTGTCGATTTATTTTCCGTTTACATTAATTTTCTTATTTTCAAGTTGAGCAATTGGTATTATTTTTAATTTTTCTTCGTTCGTTTTAATCTTCCACATCCTTTCAAATTTACATATTCTTTCTATTTCCCGTTCTACCTTTACTTTCAACATCAATTTAGATTTACTTGGTGAGGTAATAATTTGGGTCACATCATCTGCATACATTGTATCAATGCAGCCAAATTCAGGTGAAGGTAGGTCATTTGTGTACAAAATATACAGCGTTGATGATAACACGCTTCCTAGAGGTACACCACTTAATAAATTTATGTCTTTGTTGAAGTCATTGTTAATATATATTATTGCCTTTCTGTTGACAAGGAAATTACATAAGATTTTTTTCCAGAATGTCAGGTAGTCTTAATCTTAAGATTTTATATTTTAAGCCGTTATGCCAAACTTTGTTGAATGCTTTTGCGACATCCCTGAGTACCATGTATACTTGTTTCTTTTCTGCGAGGGCATTAGCAATCGTTTCATATGTAATGGTGATGGCTGTATGTGTCCCTTTATGTGATTTAAAACCATGCTGCCTATTTTTAAGTATATTATTTTCGGCTAGAAATGGGTTTAATCTGGATTGTATTATTCTTTCAAAAATTTTCCCAGGCACTTCAAGTAAAGAGATCGGTCTATAATTTATAGGATTTGTGGGTGCTTTGTCTTTTTTGGGAATGAATTTAATGATTGCCACTTTGAAACACTCTGGAAAATAGCCAACAGAGTAGCATGCATTAAAAATATTTTGTAACTGTTCAAGTGTCTTTTCAGTGCAGTTTTCTAGTATAATTTTGTTAATTTTAGTTGATCCCGGAGCTTTCTTTTTTGTTCGTTTAATAAACATTTTAATTTCTTCTGTTGTAATTTCTCTTGTGTAGTTATTTTCGGTATTTAATATGTTTGTAGCAACTAAAGGGAACGGTTTAACTCTATTATTGTGTATGTTGATATATCGATCTATATGTTCTGAATGGTTCTTATCAAAGTAATTTTCTTCCTCTTCCGAAATTTTGAAGACATTTTCCCAGGCTTTCTCAAATAAGTTACATTTCTCTTTGTCTGTTAAGTATTTATTTCCCTCTTGATCTTTCAAGTAATTAGTGTTAATAGTGTTTTTGCCTTTTAATACTTGTATTTTACTCCAAAAATCTTTACTGCTGTTATCAGATATGTGGTTAATTTTGTCTTCCCAGTTTTTATTGTATGATTCTTTACATCTCTCTTTTAATTCCGTCTTAATTATTTGCTGTTCTCTATAAAGTTCTATTGTCCATCCGAAATGTTCGGCAAATTATTTTAATGTTTTCTATTGTCTTTCTAGATTTGTTATTTCTGGTGTTGTTTTTAACTAATATGTATATTGATAACTAGTTTTAGGGATTGCTATATCCATAGCATTCTTAATAGCCTTTAACCATTTTTGAGTTTCAATCTCTAATTGCTCTGTAGTATAACCCTCTAAGTTAGATACATTTATTTGAAAATCTAAGTTATGCTGGAATATATCCCAGTCAGCTTTGTGTGTGTTATATACTTTTGGTTTTTCCTTTATGAATGGTTTCGTTGAGAGTTTAAAAATAATTGGTAGATGGTCGGACGTTGTAATTTCGCCTGGTTCGCAGATACAATTTAAATAATGGTGTTTATTAGAAAATATTTTATCCGGATTAGTGCGTGAATTCTGGGAGTAGAAGGTTGGGAAATGTGGGCCCAGATGAATCATCTTACCTTGGTTGATTAAGTTTGTTAAACTTTTCCCTACGTTATTATTTTCCCTATTCCCAAAGTTGGTATGTCTTCCATCGAAGTCTCCAATGATATATGTTGATATTGAGTTATTTAAGAGTTTGTGCATATCTGTATATGGTAGATAATGACGTCTGGGTGGTAAGTAAGTAGTTGCAATTATTATGGGGCCAAGACTTGTTTCAATTTCTACAGCTAAAAAGTCAGTATCAAAGTCATCGTAAAGTTTGTGTTTTACACCAAATTTAATTGCAATTCCAGATTCATCCGCTATAGATTCACTATAATTGACTTTGTAGACTCTGTAGCATGGTATTTTTAATTCTTCATTTGATTTAACGCCATGACTATTAATCAAAATCAGATCAAGGTTATTACTTAAATAATTTGTTATTAAAGACTGTTTATTTGTTTTCCAATTAAGAACGTTATGTTGTATAATTTTTAAATTTTGGTTGAACGTGGGGTGGTTTTGTTCCGGCGCAGATCTCTAGTTTCCGGTGGCGAACGGTCCAAATTTAAGCCAGGTCTAAGTTTTCTAAATTCATCATTATCTAATGCGATCCAGCAATTTGAGTTAGCTAGATTTATTACACCACTGCGTATTTTCCGTAGGATTTGATCTTCAGTGTATTTGTTATTAGTATATTTCCATTTATATTTTTTTATTGTATGCCTGATAGTAGGTCACAATTTGAGAGATTTTTTGGCCAGCCTCTTTCTTTTGTGGTATAGAATGCTATCCCTATTTCATCAGAATCAATGATTTTTCCTGAAAGAGATTCAGTGCTTTGTGTTCTAGTTACTTTAGATGTTTTATTTCTCCTTCCGATCCTAAGTTAGAT
>NW_025541640.1:35000-45509 GCF_017591435.1 Portunus trituberculatus
CCGACCAAGGATTGCTCCCCAGACTACGAGAAGATCATTGCCGACATGATAGCAGGCTTCAAGACTGACAACAATAACCACAGCCAGCATACTCAGAAGAAGCGGCACCAGCGCCACTAAGAAGAGGAAAACCACAGCAGAACGGACCACCATAGCCCGTGTGGGTATTTTATGCCCACAATCAACAATAAATAATGCTAAGGAATTGACAATGTATATAAGATCCCTAAAACAAAGATAATAAAAGTAACCCTGAACAGCTCTGCCTCAGCCAAAAAAGCAACAGAAACAGGACTACTTGCATTCAACATGAGCATTCCTCACTACAATATAAAAGTAGAAGATTTCATCCCCATTTTGACATGTATGAGATGTTATGCTATTGAGGACCACACGACCAATAACTGCTCCAAACCTAAAACATATGAAATATGTTCTGAATGTGCTGAGACAAGGCACACTTGGAAAACATGTACCAATATTACAAAATATTGCATCAACTGTGATGAGCCTCACCGAACACTAGTTTTCAAATGCAAGAAGAGGAAGGAGATAATCGAACAAAAAAGGAAGCAAAATTCTCTGAATACAAACAAAACATATAGCCAAACTGTCAACACTAATAACACACCCTCACAGCAACCAATGGACAGGGACACATGCACTAGGATCATGTCGTGCATGCTTCACGGTCACATGATGAACGCTGTAAACCCAGGCACATATAATGACGAATTTAACAGAGCACTCTCACTCAATAACTTGCCAAAAATAAATTTTCCTTCAAACCCACCATCTAAGCAGATTCTGACAATGATATCAAAGAACAGCAACTCAGTACCAGAACCTCAAAAACAAAAACAACAACAACAAGGAAACTCACAAAACACTGACACCACACAAACAAACACACTCCCATATACTTAAAACACATTTAACACAGACACAAATATAACAATGGAAGACACATAGAAACAAATAGAACCCGTAGAGCAATTGCCAGAGCTCGAAAAGATTAATGGACCAGACTTGGGAATGATCATAGTTGCAAAGAAGAGTAAGGGTTGGCCAAAAGGAAGGCAGCTAAGTCTGAAGGAAATAGAAGATGGGATAATGGCAGGAATATACAAATGGAGATACACAGCAAAAAACTTCACAGAGGAGGAAATTTGGAAAAGCTTGATCAATAATGAAATTAATCTTGATAATTGCTCTAGAGTAGCTGATGATAAAAAAAATCAATAAAATAAGAAATGGTTTGCCCAGTGAACTGACCCCACCAAAACACAACAACATTGCAAGAAAACATATCCAATAGGCACACCATCATGCATATTCAATATATTATATAACACAATAGAAAACGTTAAAATAATTCAGCACAACGTGGCCCACTGGAACACCAATAAACACACACTAATTACAACCTACTCACAATTGATCCACATATTATCCTAATTAATAGTCATGGTCTAAAAACAACAGAAAACATAAATATACACAACTACACTACCTACCTTATTAACACCAGTGAAGAACCACATGACGGATCGGCAATCCTAATTAAGCAAAACATAAAACATAAGATATCAGATGATTTTGACACTGATATCTTGCAAATTACAATAGAAACAAGCACGGGAACCATCAACATAGCAACTACATATTTACCACCAAGAAGACCATACCTCCCCATCACCGACTTTCACAAACTTGCTTCACAATCTCATCCTACCTATATAATAGGCGATTTGAATGCACATCATCCAAGCATTGACAATAAAAGAGAAAACCAAGTAGGTAAAGCCTTGATAATGCTCACAAATATCAATAAACTTACTCACATAGGACCGGATTTCCCTACATTTATATCTCATAACACCAGATCCACACCAGACATAATACTAACAAACAACAAAACATACCATAACATAGACATCCAGACTGGACCTACAACCTCATCTGACCACCTACCAATTATCATAAAAATAACTGCAAACCCCATAAAAATGGATACGTCACCGACGTATTTATTCAAGAAGACCAACTGGGATGAATTTAAGCGCGAAACAGAAATCAAAACACAAAATATCAACATAGATCCCTACATGGATCAACAAACACTAGAAAACTAGAAAAACTAGAAAATATTAAAATATTGGACAACAGCAATAACATCTACCATGGCTCAACACATAACAACCACACGATATAAAACAGTACAAAAATCATTAGTTACCCCTAAAATAAAAGAACTCCAGTGGTGGGCACAACAACTAATAGAAAATAGCATGTCTTCTGGATGAAATTATTCTAAATACATCTCATATAAAACTATCAGGCAAGCTATAGTTAAATAATGCAAACAGCAAAGCAATAAAAACTGGGAAAACAAAATAAAGAAAATAAATCATATGCCATTACCCTGGCATAGGTATTAGGCCATTTTTGCTATTTTTATTTTTATTTTTTTCTCTATTTCAGTTTTGTTATTTATATATACGTGGGACTATTTATATGGTACGTTCTGACGTCACAGCGTATCAGCCAATCAGCCTTCGGAGATATTGAGGCATGAATGGCAACACTAAATTCATATTATAAATGTCTCTCGCTGACTAATTTATATAGATATTATTTCTAGCCAATTCTGCTTTTTTTTTTTTTTTACCAATAATTAAATCATGAAGCCCAAAAAACGAAAAACAATAGTGAGTGATCGCCAGATCCATCAGGATTCACCTCTGCCAGGAAAGTAATGTACCTGAGTACCGGATTCGTCAGGATTCGCCTCAGCCAGCAAGTAATCGTCAGTGGATTCGAGTACCAGAGGCTGGTAATCGAATCCCTCCTGCCTTGTCGGATCCGGTGGATCCGGATCCAGTACTCGGATCCCGCCCAGCCCTACTCAGCAGAGCTCAGTTATTCTCAGACAGTAGTACCAGTTAGACGTACATCAACATGAGTGATGAGAAATCGTATTCTCAGAGGTACCGGAGTGTATGGGAGCATGATTCACTATTCAAAGATAAATACAAGTAGATATGCAATGAGTGGCCACAAACGAGCAAGGTAAACATTGTATAATTTTGGGCAGAAGTAAGCGAGAAGAAAAACTCTGCAGGAGAGAAAGTTTATCCAAATGTATCATCATTGGCTTTGGCTTTACTGTCCCTTCCCTTTTCAAATGCATCGGTGGAAAGAGTCTTTTCGCGAATGAATAATATTCAAAGTCACGAAATCGACTACCTACATGTCAGATTAGTTGAGGCAATTCTTCAAATCACATATGAGCTAATGCGAACTAACAAATCATGTGCTACCTTTACGCTATCAGAAATAATGGTAAAAAAATTTGATGCTAAAGATACTGGTTGAAAGGAAGTGGAAGAAGATGAATGGCTGGTAGATTAGGTAATAGGAATACTGAGGTAAACATGTAATGAAAGTAATGTACATGTACTGATATATGCTACATAAATCATGTATAAAGTAACATATTAAACCTTTGTTTTAGACAAACGATCTTTCTCTACCACCAAATTTCCTTTTCTGCCTTAGTGTCCGCCTGCTGGCGAAGGTGAACCCCAAGGCTATACGCGTGAGGGGGGCCTTTAGAGGGCTGCCTTAAACCAGCAGGTTAGGTTGGGCAACAAGCTCGGGATAGAGTTAGGTGCAGTCCAGGGTGATTGCGACGGTCACTAGTGATCGGGTCACTAAATTGGTCTGCATAGGCAGGCTCCTCCATTTTTTATCCACTAGCTGGGTCGTATGTCGGGCTTCGGTCCCTTGTAGGATTCTTTTTACCACACACATCACTACCACTATCTGCTCACGGCTTCACACACACACCTACAACCTGCACCGCTACCACTATTTACTCACGGCTTCACACACACACACACACACACACACACACACACACACACACACACACACACATACACACCAACACCCTACAACACTAAGACACCCATGCAACCATGGCGAGGGTCCGGATCAAACACCCTCACCCCAACAACCAGTCAAAATTACAGCTTCTACGCGCCCTCTCGGAGCACCTGATCTACGCGACACGCATCATCGTAACCCCGGACTCCTTCATCGTCCTCACCCGTTCTGATGAGGATACTGACAACATCTTTGAAAAGGAATGCAAACAAACATTGCAAGAGGCGGGCTTCGAGCCCATCCTTCCTCCAGAAATGCGAGCAAAAAGAACCGTTCTTGTCTTCAACACCGACGACTACATCCTCTCTCACTCTGAGGAAGAAATCAAACAAGAAATCATCAACGAAAACTCATGGATCAATCAGCCTTCCACATGAGTGTACCACCATACAACATAAAAGTGGAAGAATTCATCCCCATCATCACATGCATGAGATGCTATGCTATGGAGCAGCATACCACTAACAAGTGCACCATGCCTGAAACCCACACAGTCTGTTCAGAGTGTGCCAATGACCAGCATACATGGAAGACATGCCCATCCAACACCAAGAAATGTCTGAACTGTCATGGCCCCCACCGCACACTAGCAAATAAATGCCCGTTGAGAAAAAAAATCAAAGAAGACAAGAGGAAACAAAACAAAAACAGTGGCAAAACTTACAGTCAGGCTACACAAAATGCCCCCACCTCCAGCAGCACAACCACACACAACATCAACATCGATAATGACACAGCCACAAAGATCCTAACATGCATCCTCCATTCATACATACACAACATGGCCAATCCGGGATCTTACAATGATGAACTAAACAGACTATTTAAACTTAACAACTTACCTGCACTAAACCTTCCACCCAACCCTCCATCACAAAATATCCTAAGCCTGTCGGCAGACTGCAAAATAAAAACCACTGAGGATCAGGACGCCAATGAACCCAATGAAGAAAAAGAAGAAGAAATAGAAGTTGACGAAGTTGAGGATGAGAATGATGACACACTAGTCACAACACAAGCTCCAGCAACAAAGACACTAACACAACCTACACCCACACCAAAATCCAAGGTAAAAATATTGGACTAAAATTAATAAACAAAAGAACAGTTGGATGGACAGATGAACCGGAACCAACCGAAATCAAGAATAACATAAAAAAGGGAATATATAAATTTACGTACACCTCTACAGCATACTCAGACAATGAAATCCTCAATCTGATCGCTAACAACAAAATCAATCTTTCAAGGGTGTGGACTACCTTGGACACTGCCAGCTTTAATAAGATCCGCTGTGGTGTAGAGCAAGAAAGCAACACCCAGAAAAAAGTAACCCGTACCACAAACAAATAAACTCATTCACACAACACACACCACATTCAACACCAACAGATACAAACAAAACACTATGAATAACAGACACACCATATTACCATATTACAGCACAACGTACACACCTGGAAAACCAACAAAAACACACTATCAAATATATACAGGCAATTCAATCCTGATGTACTACAGCTAAATAGTCACGGCCTGCCACAAAACGAACACATAAAACTACACACATACCACACATACACCATCAACTCATCTGGAGAACTACACGATGGATCTGCCATCCTCATCAAGAATAACATAAGACACACACACTTAAAGACAACTTTGACACAGACATACTACAGACACAATAGATACCAACACGGGATTCAATATAGCCACCACGTACCTCCCCCCGAGACGCCCCTACCTACCATTCACAGATTTCCACACCCTAGCCAAACAATCACAATCCACATATATCATTGGCGACCTGAATGCTCATCACCCATCACTTGACAACAGACCAAGCAACACAGTAGGGAAATCACTCATGAAGATGGTACAACTTAACCAGTTACAACACTTAGGCCCCAACTTCCCCACCTACCTCTCACACAACGCAGCCACCACACCAGACACTATATTCGCCAACAGTCACACATACCACAACATACACACCCAACAAGGACCTACCACCCCTCTGATCACCTCCCCATCATCATCACCATCACATCACAACCCATACACATACACTCACCTCCAACATATAACATACACAAAGCAGACTGGGAAAAATTTCAGGAAATAGCCACTTTAAAAACACAAGACATAAACACGCAACCAGACATCACACAAAACACACTAGACTCCTCTATAGAACAGTGGATCAACGCAATAAAATACTCCATGACACAAGCCATCCCCACTTCCAACAAAAGACCATTCTAAAACCAATCTACAACAACAAAATAAAAGAACTACAATTCTGGGCAAAAGACTACTCAACAACAGCATATTACAAGGATGGACATACACAACATATATTGCCTACAAAAAGATCAGACAATACTTAACCGAGGAATGCAAAACACAAAACAGAGTTAACTGGGAAAACAAAATAAAATCACTCAACACTCTCCACTCCAGCCCCCAAAAATTCTGGCACAACATTAAAATATTAAAAGGCAATCCATCCACTCCCACACCTTACATAATTAACAACAACCAGAAAATTTTTAAACCTGAAGACAAGGAGGTTATTTTCAGAGAGATATGGAGGAATGTCTTCAGAATAAGCCCACAAGAAAATCAACAATATGACCAAGCAACAGAAAATATGGTGGACGAATACTATAACAGGCACGCAGAACAAATACATCCATATAAACAAGGCGACCCACACAGACTCAACACAGACAACTACTACACACAACACATCACACCCCACGACATCAAACAAACCATCAAAACATTAAAGAATAACACCCCAGGCGAAACAAAATAAACAAAACAATACTCCAACACCTACCAGAAGTAGCTCTTGAATGCTACACTAAATTACTAAATATCTCCTCTCTATGGGTTACTTCCCCGCCCTTTAAACATGCCAAACTAATACTACTACCAAAACCAGGCAAAACACCACAGATCCCATCAATTACCGCCCCATCTCCCTCCTTGAAGTCCCGGGAAAAATATACGAGAAAATCATAAACAAGAGAACACGCACATACCTCGAAACCAATACCATCCTTCCCAATACACAGCATGGATTCCGCCCGCTCGCTCCACAGACACAGCAACCGCTACCCTAACAGAAGTATTAGGCAAAACACTCGCGGAGAGAAAGCAATGTTGCATAGCTCTCGAGATGTGTCAAAAGCTTTCGATAAGGTATGGCAAAAGGGATTAAAATTCAAAATCAACAACACCGGCATGCCATCGCTACTTAAAAATTACTGTGTAGCTTTCTGACAATCGCACAGCAGCCATATCTCTACACAGCTACACAGGCCCACCATTCCAACTCCTCAGCGGGGTACCTCAAGGAAGCTCAATCTCGCCTACTCTATACACACTATACACACACGACACCTACACCTATCACAGACAGCACACACATTATATACGCAGACGACATAACACAAATCATCACATACGCTGGGAAGTCCAAGAACATGTTTGCCAAAAGTATTGAAAAAGAAATTAAAAACATCAACACCTTTGAACATAAATGGAAAATTAAAACAAACACGCAGAAATTCACACTCCTACCCATAGCATCAAGAAATTTAAAACCAGTTAACATAAATGGGAACAACATACCATATGCATCAGAGGCAAAAGTATTAGGACTCACGCTTGGCAGAAGCGGTTACGCGAAACACGTCCATGAAATAACAAGAAAAGCCCAGACAGCCATCAACACCATAAGACGTTTTCAAACACTGAACAACAACATAAAGCTACACCTAGTAAAAGCGTGCGTGCTCCCAATTCTAACATATCCTGCTTACGCCCTCAACGCACTATCTAAATTCCAAGTAAATAAATTACAAAAGAAACAAAACAAAGCACTCCGATTTGCTTTCGATATCAGGCACCCATACAGTCACACCACCGAAGAGCTGCACACACTTGCCAATATAACACCCATCAACATCACACTGTTCAACAGAGGAAACAAAACACTACACACACTTACACACACACTCAGAGACACCACATTCATCAATATCATACAAGAACACGAACACAATAAAGATCACCCATGGTTCAGAAAACCTACAAAAAACCTTTCAAGCGAACCACCAGTTCCTATTTACACTTAACAACACCAACAACCCAGAAAAAATTATCCCAACTTAACTTACAATAAACTTACAATAAACTTATAAAATGAAGATGCAAAACACCTCAAGCTTCAACTCCGCTCCCTACTCAAGATCAGACAGCGCTGAGCAACCCCGACAGCTGATTGGCTAAAACAGTAAACACATTGAATGATCAGCAAGGCGGTTCGCCCGCCAACTTTACTCCCTACTACTATATTTCTTCTCTTTTCACCCCCACTATTTTCTTCCACTCATCTCTTATTTCCCCCCCACTATCTATCCCACCCTTACTGTTACTGTTACTGTGCAACACAACACAACTCTTCGCAAGTTGAACGACGCCGTTACTACCATGCCTCCCAAAGCATCAGGAAAGGCTGCCAAGAAGGCTGGCAAGGCTCAGAAGGCCATAGCCAAAGGGGACAAGAAGAAGAAGCGGAGGAGGAAGGAAAGCTACTCCATCTACATCTACAAGGTGCTCAAGCAGGTCCACCCCGACACTGGCGTGTCCTCCAAGGCTATGTCAATCATGAACTCTTTCGTGAACGACATTTTCGAGCGCATCGCTGCCGAGGCATCCCGCCTGGCACACTACAACAAGCGCTCCACCATCACCAGCCGGGAGATCCAGACTGCCGTCCGTCTCCTTCTGCCCGGCGAACTGGCAAAGCACGCCGTCTCTGAGGGCACCAAGGCTGTCACCAAGTACACCTCCTCCAAGTAAACTGACTGTCAGTCAGCTAGAAGGGGGGAAAGAAGAAAAAAGAGCAACTGCTGTCTCAGACAGTATTCAAACCCTACCCGGCTCCATAGGAGCCACACCTGAATCCAAAAAAAAAGGAGACACAATATAGACAAGTGTGGATGGTGGTCGCCGCTGGTGCACCAGAGCCGGATGGATGGATATGGATGAGCTAGATGGCTGGCTCGTCATTAATGAGGCTCGCAACCGGGTCAGAGCAAAGAGATCCATCATCCACTGCACAACAGCAGCAGCCCGTAGTAGTAGTATGATGATGGTGATGATTAAGCGTACGTACGATACTAATCACGGCAGGCAGGCTTTGGAGGGTGGGTGCATTCATGCTCTTCTTCTTCTTCTTCTTGATTAATGATGATGATGCCTCCTATTTCAGTAACATAACGTTTTTCATCACACAAAGCTCAGGAAGCACACAGTTATTATAGCTTGTAACATGAATCTTCGCTCCTTTTTTTTTTTTTTTTTTTTTTTTTTTCTTTATTTCTTTCTTTCTTTGTTTTCTTGACTGAATTGCAGTGAATCAATCAATCAATATATCTACAAATCAGATTGGAGGGGAAAGCAGTCATTCTCCATCGGCCACCGACATACTACTGATCAGAAACATGCACATGGAATATCGGATCCTAGACACATAGAGGAAGGCTGAACAAAAAAAAAAAAAAAAAGAGAGAGAGAGAGAGAGAGAGAGAGAGAGAGAGAGAGAGAGAGAGAGAGAGAGAGAGAGAGAGAGAGAGAGAGAGAGAGAGAGAGAGAGAGAGAGAGAGAGAGAGAGAGAGAGAGAGAGAGAGAGAGAGAAAAAAAAAAGTCTTCTAATCAGGAAATCGCTCGACCATACGGATCAAAGCCAACCCATTCATGGTCTATGTAATATTATTCTCTTTAGATAAAGCACCTTTGGCCCTGAAGAGGGCCTAGATATTGTTTGTTGTTGCTTGCTTGCCTTGGATGACACACTTATTAGGCACGCTCGCCACGGATTCGACGAGCCAGCTGGATGTCCTTGGGCATGATAGTGACACGCTTGGCGTGGATGGCGCACAGGTTAGTGTCTTCAAAGAGACCCACGAGATAAGCCTCGGAAGCTTCCTGGAGGGCCATGACAGCGGAGGACTGGAAGCGGAGGTCAGTCTTGAAATCCTGGGCAATTTCACGCACCAAGCGCTGGAAAGGCAGCTTCCTGATAAGCAGTTCGGTGCTCTTCTGATAACGGCGGATCTCACGGAGGGCCACGGTTCCTGGCCTGTAACGGTGGGGCTTCTTGACACCTCCAGTGGCAGGAGCAGATTTGCGAGCTGCCTTCGTGGCAAGCTGCTTGCGGGGCGCCTTGCCACCGGTGGACTTGCGGGCCGTTTGCTTAGTACGTGCCATGGTGAGTAAGTAAGTTACTGCCGCTCGGAACGAACAGTTGGGCGAGTTGAGCGCTTAGGCTGGCACTTCTTTAAATACGGTTTGCCGGGGCCCAACCTTGCCTTACGATTGGACGGGAATGACGTAAGAGTGTTCGACAACCACAGAAAACTCCCCCCTCCTAACCATAACAACATGTCATGGGTAACTCAAAGAAATTGAGGCAGGCGAGAGGAGAGAAAGAGGAAGGAAAGAGAGAAAAGAAAAACACAACAAAAAAAAATAAAA
>NW_025541641.1:0-34903 GCF_017591435.1 Portunus trituberculatus
CCAGAGAGGTCGCCAGGAAGGCAACCAAGACGCCCCTTCCCCGCCCTAAATCGTCTCCCAGGGCTGAAAGCAGCAGAAGCGGAGCTGAAGATGAAGACTTGCATCTGCACGGCACAAGCTCTGCAGGCAACAACACCCGCCGCCTGCAGACCTTGATTCCGCTTCTGCTGAAGCACAACGGGCTGCCATAAGCATCCCTGAGGAAGTTCACCACCACTCGCCATCGCACCAAGAACACAGGAAAACGCCAGCCGCCCAAAGAAGAACCTCGCCACGAAGACCATGTGGAGGAAACGGGCATGGAGGAGGAAGAGGAAGAAAATGAGGTCGTGGACGTAGTAGGCACCGACACAAGCCTACGCAGCCACACCACAGACCCGCCTCACCACACCACTAAATCCCCTTCTCCTAAAGAAGGATAATAAAAAGGATATGCAAAAAACTACCCCTGACGCTGCTACAACCACCAAGGGCATGAGCCTGTGGCAGTGGGACACAAACAGCAGAGACGAGGCACCACCGACCAAGGATTGCTCCCAGACTACGAGAAGATCATTGCCTACATAATAGAGGACTTCAAGACTGACAACAATCAACACAGCCAGCATACCAAGAAGAAGCGGCACCAGCGCCGCTAAGAAGAGGAAAACCACAGCAGAACGGGCCACCATAGCCCGTGTGGGTATTTTATGCCCACAATCAACAATAAATAATGCGAAGGAATTGACAATGTATATAAGATCCTAAAACAAAGATAATAAAAGTAACCCTGAACAGCTCTGCCTCAGCCAAAAAAGCAACAGAAACAGGACTACTTGCATTCAACATGAGCATTCCTCACTACAATATAAAAGAAAGATTTCATCCCCATTTTGACATGTATGAGATGTTATGCTATTGAGGACCACACGACCAATAACTGCTCCAAACCTAAAACATATGAAATATGTTCTGAATGTGCTGAGACAAGGCACACTTGGAAAACATGTACCAATATTACAAAATATTGCATCAACTGTGATGAGCCTCACCGAACACTAGTTTTCAAATGCAAGAAGAAAGGAGATAATCGAACAAAAAAAAAGCAAAATTTCTGAATACAAACAAAACATATAGCCAAACTGTCAACACTACTAACACACCTCACAGCAACCAATGGACACACATGCACTAGGATCATGTCGTGCATGCTTCACGGTCACATGATGAACGCTGTAAACCCAGGCACATATAATGACGATTTTAACAGAGCACTCTCACTCAATAACTTGCCAAAAATAAATTTTCCTTCAAACCCACCATCTAAGCAGATTCTGACAATGATATCAAAGAACAGCAACTCAGTACCAGAACCTCAAAACAAAAAAACAACAAGAAGGAAACTCACAAAACACTGACACCACACAAACAAACACTCCCATATCAAAACACATTTAACACAGACACAAATATAACAATGGAAGACACATAGAAACAAATAGAACCCGTAGAGCAATTGCCAGAGCTCGAAAAGATTAATGGACCAGACTTGGGAATGATCATAGTTGCAAAGAAGAGTAAGGGTTGGCGGAAGGCAGCTAAGTCTGAAGGAAATAGAAGATGGGATAATGGCAGGAATATACAAATGGAGCATCAGCAAAAAACTTCACAGAGGAGGAAATTTGGAAAAGCTTGTTCAATAATGTTAATCTTGATAATTGCTCTAGAGTAGCTGATGATAAAAAATCAATAAAATAAGAAATGGTTTGCCCAGTGAACTGACCCCACAAAACACAACAACATTGCAAGAAAACATATCCAATAGGCACACCATCATGCATATTCAATATATTATATAACACAATAGAAAACGTTAAAATAATTCAGCACAACGTGGCCACTGGAACACCAATAAACACACTCTAATTACAACCTACTCAATTGATCCACATATTATCCTAATTAATAGTCATGGTCTAAAAACAACAGAAAACATAAATATACACAACTCACTACCTACCTTATTAACACCAGTGAAGAACCACATGACGGATCGGCAATCCTAATTGCAATAAAACATAACATATCAGATGATTTTTGACACTGATATCTTGCAAATTCAGAAACAAGCACGGGAACCATCAACATAGCAACTACATATTTACCACCAAGAAGACCATACCTCCCATCACCGACTTTCACAAACTTGCTTCACAATCTCACCCTACCTATATAATAGGCGATTTGAATGCACATCATCCAAGCATTGACAATAAAGAGAAAACCAAGTACGTAAAGCCTTGATGATGCTCACAAATATCAATAAACTTACTCACATAGGACCGGATTTCCCATTTATATCTCATAACACCAGATCCACACCAGACATAATACTAACAAACAACAAAACATACCATAACATAGACATCCAGACTGGACCTCAACCTCATCTGACCACCTACCAATTATCATAAAATAACTGCAAACCCCATAAAATGGATACGTCACCGACGTATTTATTCAAGAAGACCAACTGGGATGAATTTAAGCGCGAAACAGAAATCAAAACACGTATCAACATAGATCCCTACATGGATCAACAAACACTAGAAAACTAGAAAAACTGAAAATATTAAAATATTGGACAACAGCAATAACATCTACCATGGCTCCACATAACAACCACACGATATAAAACAGTACAAAATCATTAGTTACCCCTAAAATAAAAGAACTCCAGTGGTGGGCACAACAACTAATAGAAAATAGCATGTCTTCTGGATGAAATTATTCTAAATACATCTCATATAAAACTATCAGGCAAGCTATAGTTAAAGAATGCAAACAGCAAAAGCAATAAAACTGGGAAAACAAAATAAAGAAAATAAATCATATGCCATTACCCTGGCATAGGTATTAGGCCATTTTGCTATTTTATATTTTTTTTTTTCTCTTTTCAGTTTTGTTATTTATATATACGTGGGACTATTTATATGGTACGTTCTGACGTCACAGCGTATCAGCCAATCAGCCTTCGGAGATATTGAGGCATGAATGGCAACACTAAATTCATATTATAAATGTCTCGCTGACTAATTTATATAGATATTATTTCTAGCCAATTCTGCTTTTTTTTTTTTACCAATAATTAAATCATGAAGCCCAAAAACGAAAAACAATAGTGAGTGATCGCCAGATCCATCAGGATTCACCTCTGCCAGGAAAGTAATGTACCTGAGTACCGGATTCGTCAGGATTCGCCTCAGCCAGCAAGTAATCGTCAGTGGATTCGAGTACCAGAGGCTGGTAATCGAATCCCTCCTGCCTTGTCGGATCCGGTGGATCCGGATCCAGTACTCGGATCCCGCCCAGCCCTACTCAGCAGAGCTCAGTTATTCTCAGACAGTAGTACCAGTTAGACGTACATCAACATGAGTGATGAGAAATCGTATTCTCAGAGGTACCGGAGTGTATGGGAGCATGATTCACTATTCAAAGATAAATACAAGTAGATATGCAATGAGTGGCCACAAACGAGCAAGGTAAACATTGTATAATTTTGGGCAGAAGTAAGCGAGAAGAAAACTCTGCAGGAGAGAAAGTTTATCCAAATGTATTATCATTGGCTTTGGCTTTACTGTCCCTTCCCTTTTCAAATGCATCGGTGGAAAGAGTCTTTTCGCGAATGAATAATATTCAAAGTCACGAAATCGACTACCTACATGTCAGATTAGTTGAGGAATTCTTCAAATCACATATGAGCTAATGCGAACTAACAAATCATGTGCTACCTTTACGCTATCAGAAATAATGGTAAAAAAATTTGATGCTAAAGATACTGGTTGAAAGGAAGTGGAAGAAGATGAATGGCTGGTAGATTAGGTAATAGGAATACTGAGGTAAACATGTAATGAAAGTAATGTACATGTACTGATATATGCTACATAAATCATGTATAAAGTAACATGTTAAACCTTCTGTCCTTAATTAAATTTGTGGGAATTTTTTGCTGGAATTGTTTTCATGACGTGAGAAATCTGTGGGAGAAATTAAGCCCATCTATGGGGATTTGACAATTTTGAAGTGGCAACTCTACGTGCACGTGGACTGGACAGTCAGCTAGCCGACACACACTGTTTGTTTTAGACAAACGATCTTTCTCTACCACCAAATTTCCTTTTCTGCCTTAGTGTCCGCCTGCTGGCAGAAGGTGAACCTCAAGGCTATACGCGTGAGGGGCCTTTAGAGGGCTGCCTTAAACCAGCAGGTTAGGTTGGGCAACAAGCTCGGGATAGAGTTAGGTGCAGTGCAGGGTGGTTGCGATTGATCGAGTCACTAAACTGGTCTGCATAGGCAGGCTCCTCCATTTTTTATCCACTAGCTGGGTCGTATGTCGGGCTTCGGTCCCTTGTAGGATTCTTTTACCACACATCACTACCACTATCTGCTCACGGCTTCACACACACACCTACACCCTGCACCGCTACCACTATTTACTCACGGCTTCACACACACACACACACACACACACACACACAACACTAAGACATCCATGCAACCATGGCGAGGGTCCGGATCAAACACCCTCACCCCAACAACCAGTCAAAATTGCAGCTTCTACGCGCCCTCTCGGAGCACCTGATCTACGCGACACGCATCATCGTAACCCCGGACTCCTTCATCGTCCTCACCCGTTCTGATGAGGACACTGACAACATCTTTGAAAAGGAATGCAACCAAACATTGCAAGAGGCGGGCTTCGAGCCCATCCTTCCTCCAGAAATGCGAGCAAAAAGAACCGTTCTTGTCTTCAACACCGACGACTACATCCTCTCTCACTCTGAGGAAGAAATCAAACAAGAAATCATCAACGAAAACTCATGGATCAATCAGGGAATTGATAACATCTTTAAGATCCCGTCTTCAAAAATTCTCAAAATTTGTTTCAACAGCACCAACGCTGCCAAACTGGCCACAGACAAAGGCCTACTAGCCTTCCACATGAGTGTACCACCATACAACATAAAAGTGGAAGAATTCATCCCCATCATCACATGCATGAGATGCTATGCTATGGAGCAGCATACCACTAACAAGTGCACCATGCCTGAAACCCACACAGTCTGTTCAGAGTGTGCCAGTGACCAGCACACATGGAAGACATGTGCCAGTGACCAGCACACATGGAAGACATGCCCATCCAACACCAAGAAATGTCTTAACTGTCATGGCCCCCACCGCACACTAGCAAACAAATGCCCGTTGAGAAAAAAGATCAAAGAAGACAAGAGGAAACAAAACAAAAACAGTGGCAAAACTTACAGTCAGGCTACACAAAATGCCCCCACCTCCAGCAGCACAACCACACACAACATCAACATCGATAATGACACAGCCACAAAGATCCTAACATGCATCCTCCATTCCCACATACACAACATGGCCAATCCGGGATCTTACAATGATGAACTAAACAGACTATTTAAACTTAACAACTTACCTGCACTAAACCTTCCACCCAACCCTCCATCACAAAATATCCTAAGCCTGTCGGCAGACTGCAAAATAAAAACCACTGAGGATCAGGACGCCAATGAACCCAATGAAGAAAAAGAAGAAGAAATAGAAGTTGACGAAGTTGAGGATGAGAATGATGACACACTAGTCACAACACAAGCTCCAGCAACAAAGACACTAACACAACCTACACCCACACAAAAAATCCAAGGTAAAAATATTGGAATAAAATTAATAAACAAAAGAACAGTTGGATGGCCAGATGAACCGGAACCAACCGAAATCAAGAATAACATAAAAAAGGGAATATATAAATTTACGTACACCTCTACAGCATACTCAGACAATGAAATCCTCAATCTGATCGCTAACAACAAAATCAATCTTTCAGGGGTGTGGACTACCTTGGACACTGCCAGCTTTAATAAGATCCGCTGTGGTGTAGAGCAAGAAAGCAACACCCAGAAAAAAGTAACCCGTACCACAAACAAATAAACTCATTCACACAAAACACACCACATTCAACACCAACAGATACAAACAAAACACTATGAATAACAGACACACAATCACCATATTACAGCACAACGTACACACCTGGAAAACCAACAAAAACACACTATCAAACCTATACAGGAATTAAATCCTGATGTACTACTGCTAAACAGTCACGACCTGCCACAAAACGAACACATAAAACTACACACATACCACACATACACCATCAACTCATCTGAAGAACCACACGATGGATCTGCCATCCTCATCAAGAACAACATAAGACACACACTAAAAGACAACTTTGACACAGATATACTACAGATTACATTAGACACCAACACGGGACCAATCAATATAGCCACCACGTACCTCCCCAGACGCCCCTACCTACCATTCACAGATTTCCACACCCTAGCCAAACAATCACAACCCACATATATCATTGGCGACCTGAATGCTCATCACCCATCACTTGACAACAGACCAAGCAACACAGTAGGGAAATCACTCATGAAGATGGTACAACTTAACCAGTTACAACACTTAGGCCCCAACTTCCCCACCTACCTCTCACACAACGCAGCCACCACACCAGACACTATATTCGCCAACAGTCACACATACCACAACATACACACCCAACAAGGACCTACCACCCCTTCTGATCACCTCCCCATCATCATCACCATCACATCACAACCCATACACATACACTCATCTCCAACATATAACATACACAAAGCAGACTGGGAAAAATTTCAGGAAATAGCCACTTTAAAAACACAAGACATAAACACGCAACCAGACATCACACAAAACACACTAGACTCCTCTATAGAACAATGGATCAAGGCAATAAAATATTCCATGACACAAGCCATCCCCACTTCCAACAAAAAGACTATTCTAAAACCAATCTACAACAACAAAATTAAAGAACTACAATTCTGGGCAAAAAGACTACTCAACAACAGCCTATTACAAGGATGGACATACACAACATATATTGCCTACAAAAAGATCAGACAATACTTAACCGAGGAATGCAAAACACAAAACAGAGTTAACTGGGAAAACAAAATAAAATCACTCAACACTCTCCACTCCAGCCCCCAAAAATTCTGGCACAACATTAAAATATTAAAAGGCAATCCATCCACTCCCACACCTTACATAATTAACAACAACCAGAAAATTTTTAAACCTGAAGACAAGGAGGTT
This sequence comes from Portunus trituberculatus, assembly GCF_017591435.1. Classification (NCBI taxonomy): domain Eukaryota; kingdom Metazoa; phylum Arthropoda; class Malacostraca; order Decapoda; family Portunidae; genus Portunus; species Portunus trituberculatus. Next base: position 7,219 of record NW_025541641.1, read on the forward strand.
ATTTTCAGAGAGATATGGAGGAATGTCTTCAGAATAAGCCCACAAGAAAATCAACAATATGACCAAGCAACAGAAAATATGGTGGACGAATACTATAACAGGCACGCAGAACAAATACATCCATATAAACAAGGCGACCCACACAGACTCAACACAGACAACTACTACACACAACACATCACACCCACGACATCAAACAAACCATCAAAACATTAAAGAATAACACCCCAGGCGAAACAAAATAAACAAAACAATACTCCAACACCTACCAGAAGTAGCTCTTGAATGCTACACTAAATTACTAAATATCTCCTCTCTATGGGTTACTTCCCCGCCCTTTAAACATGCCAAACTAATACTACTACCAAAACCAGGCAAAACACCACAGATCCCATCAATTACCGCCCCATCTCCCTCCTTGAAGTCCCGGGAAAAATATACGAGAAAATCATAAACAAGAGAACACGCACATACCTCGAAACCAATACCATCCTTCCCAATACACAGCATGGATTCCGCCCCGCTCGCTCCACAGACACAGCAACCGCTACCCTAACAGAAGTATTAGGCAAAACACTCGCGGAGAGAAAGCAATGTTGCATAGCTCTCCGAGATGTGTCAAAAGCTTTCGATAAGGTATGGCAAAAGGGATTAAAATTCAAAATCAACAACACCGGCATGCCATCGCTACTTAAAAATTACTGTGTAGCTTTCTGACAATCGCACAGCAGCCATATCTCTACACAGCTACACAGGCCCACCATTCCAACTCCTCAGCGGGGTACCTCAAGGAAGCTCAATCTCGCCTACTCTATACACACTATACACACGACACACCTACACCTATCACAGACAGCACACACATTATATACGCAGACGACATAACACAAATCATCACATACGCTGGGAAGTCCAAGAACATGTTTGCCAAAAGTATTGAAAAAGAAATTAAAAACATCAACACCTTTGAACATAAATGGAAAATTAAAACAAACACGCAGAAATTCACACTCCTCCCATAGCATCAAGAAATTTAAAACCAGTTAACATAAATGGAAACAACATACCATATGCATCAGAGGCAAAAGTATTAGGACTCACGCTTGGTAGAAGCGGTTACGCGAAACATGTCCATGAAATAACAAGAAAAGCCCAGACAGCCATCAACACCATGAGACGTTTTCAAACACTGAACAACAACATAAAGCTACACCTAGTAAAAGCGTGCGTGCTCCCAATTCTAACATATCCTGCTTACGCCCTCAACGCACTATCTAAATTCCAAGTAAATAAATTACAAAAGAAACAAAACAAAGCACTCCGATTTGCTTTCGATATCAGGCACCCATACAGTCACACCACCGAAGAGCTGCACACACTTGCCAATATAACACCCATCAACATCACACTGTTCAACAGAGGAAACAAAACACTACACACACTTACACACACACTCAGAGACACCACATTCAACAATATCATACAAGAACACGAACACAACAAAGATCACCCATGGTTCAGAAAACCTATAAACAACCTTTCAAGCGAACCACCAGTTCCTATTTACACTTAACAACACCAACAACCCAGAAAAATTCTCCCAACTAAACTTACAATAAACTTATAATAAACTTATAAAATGAAGATGCAAAACACCTCAAGCTTCAACTCCGCTCCTACTCAAGATCAGACATCGCTGAGCAACCCCGACAGCTGATTGGCTAAAACAGTAAACACATTGAATGATCAGCAAGGCGGTTCGCCCGCCAACTTTACTCCCTACTACTATATTTCTTCTCTTTTCACCCCACTATTTTCTTCCACTCATCTCTTATTTCCCCCACTATCTATCCCACCCTTACTGTTACTGTTACTGTGCAACACAACACAACTCTTCGCAAGTTGAACGACGCCGTTACTACCATGCCTCCCAAAGCATCAGGAAAGGCTGCCAAGAAGGCTGGCAAGGCTCAGAAGGCCATAGCCAAAGGGGACAAGAAGAAGAAGCGGAGGAGGAAGGAAAGCTACTCCATCTACATCTACAAGGTGCTCAAGCAGGTCCACCCCGACACTGGCGTGTCCTCCAAGGCTATGTCAATCATGAACTCTTTCGTGAACGACATTTTCGAGCGCATCGCTGCCGAGGCATCCCGCCTGGCACACTACAACAAGCGCTCCACCATCACCAGCCGGGAGATCCAGACTGCCGTCCGTCTCCTTCTGCCCGGCGAACTGGCAAAGCACGCCGTCTCTGAGGGCACCAAGGCTGTCACCAAGTACACCTCCTCCAAGTAAACTGACTGTCAGTCAGCTAGAAGGGGGGAAAGAAGAAAAAAGAGCAACTGCTGTCTCAGACAGTATTCAAACCCTACCCGGCTCCATAGGAGCCACACCTGAATCCAAAAAAAAAGGAGACACAATATAGACAAGTGTGGATGGTGGTCGCCGCTGGTGCACCAGAGCCGGATGGATGGATATGGATGAGCTAGATGGCTGGCTCGTCATTAATGAGGCTCGCAACCGGGTCAGAGCAAAGAGATCCATCATCCACTGCACAACAGCAGCACCCCGTAGTAGTAGTAGTAGTAGTATGATGATGGTGATGATTAAGCGTACGTACGATACTAATCACGGCAGGCAGGCTTTGGAGGGTGGGTGCATTCATGCTCTTCTTCTTCTTCTTGATTAATGATGATGCCTCCTATTTCAGTAACATAACGTTTTTCATCACACAAAGCTCAGGAAGCACACAGTTATTATAGCTTGTAACATGAATCTTCGCTCCTTTTTTTTTTTTTTTTTTTTTTTTTTTTATTTCTTTTTTCTTTCTTTTTTTCTTGACTGAATTGCAGTGAATCAATCAATCAATATATCTACAAATCAGATTGGAGGAAAGCAGTCATTCTCCATCGGCCACCGACATACTACTGATCAGAAACATGCACATGGAATATCGGATCCTAGACACAGAGAGGAAGGTTGAAGAAAGAAAGAGAGAGAGAGAGAGAGAGAGAGAGAGAGAGAGAGAGAGAGAGAGAGAGAGAGAGAGAGAGAGAGAGAGAGAGAGAGAGAGAGAGAGAGAGAGAGAGAGAGAGAGAGAGAGAGAGAAAAAAAAAAAGTCTTCTAATCAGGAAATCGCTCGACCATACGGATCAAAGCCAACCCATTCATGGTCTATGTAATATTATTCTCTTTAGATAAAGCACCTTTGGCCCTGAAGAGGGCCTAGATATTGTTTGTTGTTGCTTGCTTGCCTTGGATGACACACTTATTAGGCACGCTCGCCACGGATTCGACGAGCCAGCTGGATGTCCTTGGGCATGATAGTGACACGCTTGGCGTGGATGGCGCACAGGTTAGTGTCTTCAAAGAGACCCACGAGATAAGCCTCGGAAGCTTCCTGGAGGGCCATGACAGCGGAGGACTGGAAGCGGAGGTCAGTCTTGAAATCCTGGGCAATTTCACGCACCAAGCGCTGGAAAGGCAGCTTCCTGATAAGCAGTTCGGTGCTCTTCTGATAACGGCGGATCTCACGGAGGGCCACGGTTCCTGGCCTGTAACGGTGGGGCTTCTTGACACCTCCAGTGGCAGGAGCAGATTTGCGAGCTGCCTTCGTGGCAAGCTGCTTGCGGGGCGCCTTGCCACCGGTGGACTTGCGGGCCGTTTGCTTAGTACGTGCCATGGTGAGTAAGTAAGTTACTGCCGCTCGGAACGAACAGTTGGGCGAGTTGAGCGCTTAGGCTGGCACTTCTTTAAATACGGTTTGCCGGGGCCCAACCTTGCGAGAGAGAGAGAGAGAGAGAGAGAGAGAGAGAGAGAGAGAGAGAGAGAGAGAGAGAGAGAGAGAGAGAGAGAGAGAGAGAGAGAGAGAGAGAGAGAGAGAGAGAGAGAGGGACAGAAGGATCCCACCGACAATTCTTGACTTTTTTTTTTTTTTCGTTTACTTGATTTTACCGGATATGTGCATAAATCGCAAAATTAGAAAATGGAGTGATTTTCACGCGCGTCCCCCCCATTATCTAGCTGGGGCTCTCGCCCCCAACCCCCAAATTTGATTTGGCTAATTTGCATAAATTTGCATAAAATTTCCATAAATTAGAATAAATTAGCATACACATTGGATACAATAGCCCCTACTTCAATGTTTTATTCATTTTTTTTTTTCATTTTTATTTTGTTTTTCTTCTTCAGACTTCAATGGTTAATATCCAAGCTCGACAGAGCACAGCACACGTCCGTGCAGGTGGTCATTCTTATCCCCCCTTTCCCCCCCGGCACCAAGCTAGGCTAGCGGTTCGATGCAATTTCTCTATAGGAGAAAAAATAAAAAATTGTCAGTTCGAGTCCTCTCTTATTCATGTGTGTTTAGAATACACAGTTTTGTCTGGTAATCCAGGCACGAGGTAGTACAAGAATAAATGGATGAATTAACAAAGAATAAAATAAGCAGGTAAAACAATATAAGAATAGACAAATCAAACCTTCTTCTTCTTCTTCTTATTATTATTATTATTATTATTATTATTATTAAATAATAATAATAATAATAATAATAATAATGATACTACTACTAATAATAATAATTAAATAATAAATAAATAAATAGATAAATAAAAAAATAATGGAATGCCAACAACATCTGGTGTTCCCAGGCGGTCACCCATCCAAGTGCTAACCGGACCCAACGTTGCTTAACTTCGCTGATCGGACGAGAAGCGGTGTGTTCAACGTGGTGTAGACGTTGGCACTCGATGTGAGATTTTAGGCCCCTTTAAATCGGATCGGATCGGTGTGGTGATAGACTCAAGAGAAGAAAAGAAGAATAGAGAGTAGAAGATAAAGTATGGTTGAGAGTATGAAGGAAGTGGAAGTTTGAAAGATGACGGAATAGCCGTCATATAGAGTGGTTTATTTGTTACATTGGTATTTTTTTTTTTATTCATTTTTATTATTTTTTATTAATTTATTTTTTTTAATTGTTTATTTATTTATGCACTGGTTAATTTGCTTATTGTTTTTGTTATTTGTTTATTATTTATTTGTTTTATTTTGAATATATGTGTATATTTATATATTTATTTGTATTTATAGTATTTTTATCCTGTGTACAGTGGTCTGGGTGGTAGCTTTGATATTTTGTTAATAGGTTTTCTAAACCAACTATGTTCTTGTCCTTGTTCATGTTCGTTTATTGTTATATGATATGTTGTGTCTTTTAAAGTGTATATCATTTTGTGTTTTATATAATTTCCTCTTGTGTGTACTGTTATGTTAATCGGATCCAATTGTGCAAGTTTATGTAGTTCTTCTGTGTTTTGGTGAATGGATGTTTTCATTATAAGCAAACCGAAGTGCTTCATTTTGTTTTCTTTGTAGTTTTAGTATTTGCGAGTTTGATAGAGCGTTCAGAGCGTAAGCCGGGTAGGTTAATATTGGTAGTACACATGCTTTTACAAGATGTAATTTTATGTTTGTATTTAAGAACTGGAATCTCTTGATAGTGTTTAAGGCTACTTGTGCTTTGTTTGTGATATCTTTTACATGTTTTGTGTATCCGTTTACTCCCAGTTTTAGGCCCAATATTTTTGCTTCCTTTGCGTACTGTATGTGTTGCCCTCTATGTTTACTGGTTCCGTTTTTTCAACGTTATGGGTAGTAGTGTAAATTTTGTGTATTTGTTTTGATCTTCCATTTTCTCTCGTAATTGTTAATGTTTTTATTTCTCTTTCTGTTATTTTTGCTAACATTTTTTGATTTGCCTGCGTATGTGATTATTTGTGTGATATCATCTGCGTATTGTATATTTATGCTTTCTGTGAGTGGTAATGGAATGTCGTGGGTGTAGATGGTATAGAGTGTGGGTGAGATGCTACTGCCTTGAGGTACCCCACTGTGAAGTTGGAATGATGGTCCTGTGTAGTTTTTTATTGATATTGAGGCAGAGCGATTGTCTAGAAAGCTGCATAGAATTTTGTGAAGGATGTTGGGTAGTTTTAAGTGACTTAATTTGAACTTTAATCCGTTTTGCCAAACTTTATCAAAGGCTTTTAATACGTCCCTTAGTGCAATACAACAGAGTTTATTGGCTGAAATTGCTTTTGAGATTACTTCTATTGTTGTTGCTATTGCTGTGTCAGTTGATCTTCCTGACCTGAAACCATGTTGGGAGTCTGGTAGGAAAGTTCTTGTTCTTTTGTTAATTATTCTTTCGAAGATTTTTCCGGGTACTTCCAGAAGTGAGATTGGGCGATAGTTAATCGGATCAGTTGATGGTTTGTTCTGTTTTGGGATGAGTATGATTCTGGCGTGTTTGAATGGTTGTGGAAAGTATCCCATTGAGAGAGCGATGTTGAATAATTTTGTGAGTATTTCGAGCACGTTGTCTGGTAAGTTTTGTAATATTACTTTATTTATTTTGTTTCCCCAGGTGTGTTGTTTTTAATTGTTTTATTGTTTGTTTTATTTCTTGTGTTGTGATCGGTGTTGTGTAGTAAGTGTCATTGGATAAATTGTTTGGGTTTCCTTGTATATTAGGTAGTGTTTGAACTTTGTTATCTTCTAGGTAGTTATTAACTCTGAGTTCCGTGTCTGCATCATATTGTAGGTTTTCCATGGGGTTTATTCTAAAACATTGCTCCAGATATCTCTAAATATTTCTTCCTTTTTTCAATTTTGTGTATTTTCTTATTGTTTACTACTAGATGTGAATTAGTATTGGTTTGGTTGCCTTTAGTATTTTTATATTCTGCCAGAATTTTGTGGGTCTGCATACAGTTTATTTAGTGTTTTATTTTGTTTTCCCAGTTACTTTTATTTTGTTCTTTGCATTCTTTTATTATATTTTGTTTTATGGTTTTGTAGGCGATGTATGTTGTATAGGTCCAGCCATTTCTGAGGCTGTTATTTAGCAATTGTTTTGCCCACCATTGTAATTCTTTGACTTTTTTATTATATATTGGTTTAACCAGTGTTTTGTGTGTGGATAATGGTATATTTTGTTGCATTGCTGTTGTTATTCCATCTAGCAACTGTTTTATTGATGTGTCTAGTGTGTGTTGTGACATGTATGGGTTGGTGTTAATGTCTTTTGTTGTATTTATTGCTTTATTCTTGAATTCATCCCAATTAGTTTTTTTCATCATATATGTGGGTGGTGTTGGTGTTCGTATGGGGTGGGATGTTATATTTATTAGTATTGGTAGGTGATCTGATGGCGTTGTTGGTCCTTGTGTTATGTTGATGTTATGGTATGTTTTGTTATTGGCAAGTATTATGTCTGGTGATGATGTTGCGTTATGAGTTAAGAATGTTGGGAAATCTGGACCTAAATGTGTGAGTTTATTATAATCAATGAGCATTTTTATAGATCTGCCGACACTGTTGCTTTTTTTCTTATCGATTGTTGGGTGGTGAGCATTTAAATCTCCTATTATATATGTTGGAAATGTTTCTGATGCTATATTGTGAAAATCTGTGATAGGTAGGAAAGGTCTTCTTGGAGGTAGATAGGTCGTTGCTATGTTTATTGGGCCTGTTGTTGTTGTTGTTCTTCCTGGCTTGCCCTATTATACTCCATATACCCTGTGAATCAAGTCGTTTCTAGGTGTTTCTTGGTTTAATATCGTTTCCCTATTGGATTAATCTCTCTCTCTCTCTCTCTCTCTCTCTCTCTCTCTCTCTCTCTCTCTCTCTCTCTCTCTCTCTCTGTCTCTCTGTCTCTCTCTCTTATTATTATTATTATTATTATTATTATTATTATTATTATTATTCTGACACAGACTCAGTCTGCCTCCCTCTGTGGCTGGCTGGCTGGTTGGCTTGATGCTCGCTGCATGCATGCCGCTGGCTGGAAAATCTTGCACCTCCTCCGACTCGATATTATTTGGTTTTACGCCGTTTTCTTGCTTGCCTCTCGGTTGTACGTCTCGGATGCGTGGTCCGAGGGTCAACGACGAGACGGAGACCGTGTTCGTATTGACCCAGCGATGTTGGATCAAGTGGGAAAAACAGGAAATATTGTTACCCTACTACAACCGGGAAGGCACCATTTCCATATATATTACCGCGATCCTGAAAATGCGACGACGACAGTCCTCTCAGGCAAGCGAGAGCGCGAACATCGCGATGGCAGCTAAACAACACCAGGGTACCTTCAAGTGATACAATAGAAAACCTGGCTACGGCTTCATTCGTGATTCCGTAGCCAACAAAGACTTCTTTGTCCACTACTCTGGTCTGAAGAGTTCTTTCAGGAAAGTGCTTCCTCGAGAAGGTGACTCCGCCACCTTCAGCATCTTTAAGGGAAATAAAGGGCCAGAGGCCAGAGAGGTCACAAGGGAAGGCAACCACGAACGCCCTCCTCCCCGCCCTAAATCGTCTCCCAGGGTTGGGAAAGCAGCAGAAGTGGAACTCATGAAAGCCTGCATCTGCACGGCACAAGTGCTTGCAGGCAACAACACCCGCCGCCTGCAGACCTTGATTCCGCTTCTGCTGAAGCACAACGGGCTGCCTTCCATAAGCATCCCGGAGGAAGCCATCTCCACCACTCGCCACCGCACCAAGAAGACAGAGAGAAGACGCCAGCCGCCCAAAGAAGAACCTCGCAACGAAGACCGTGTGGAGGAGGGAACGGGCATGGAGGAGGAAGAGGAAGAAAACGAGGTCGTGGACGTAGTAGGAACCGACATAAGCCTACGCAGCCACACCACAGACCCGCCTCACCACACCACTAAATCCCCTTCTCCTAATGAAGGCCAAAATAAAAAGGATATGAAAAAGACTACCCCTGACGCTGCTACAACCACCAAGGGCATGAACCTGTGGCAGTGGGACACCAACAGCCAAGACGAGACACCACCGACCAAGGATTGCTCCCCAAACTACGAGAAGATCATTGCCGACATGGTAGAGGACTTCAAGACTGCAAACAATCAGCATAACAAGAAGAAGCGGCACCAGCGCCGCTAAGAAGAGAAAAACAAGAGCAGAACGGGCCACCATAGCCCGTGTGGGTATTTTATGCCCACAATCAATGAATGAAAATGCGAGACGACAGTCTTCCTTCAGCTCCCGCAGCAGCAGGATCTCCTCTCCACGACGCTCTCCAGCAGCAGCCAGCCAACCAGCAGTCTACACGCAAGCTCCGCCCCCGTGGTTTCCTAAAGGACCAATAGGCGCGTTGCACAGCCTCAGTCGCTGCTCCGGCTGCGCCTTTAAGTAGGCCACACATAGGTGTCCACTCCATTGGACCCACAGCAGCCGCGACATCAACACCTCCGCTCCAGCACAACAAAACACAGAGGCTTAGTCCTCACTATACAAAAAAAAGAATATAGACGGCAGACTCCTAGAGGAGCCACTTCCTTCCCTACGTACCCGGTGGAGAGAGCCTCACCTAAGGGTAACGCTGGAAGGCTGTGGTAACTCGCCCTACCCAGGAGACAATTTTGTCACCACTGTCCCTCTTCCCCTCATACCTTTCTTCTTTTCTCACCGGCGACCGGAGCCAGGATCGGGCCTTAGGCAAGCCCGCTTTCCGCACTCCTAGCCAGCCATGGGTTTCTAGGTTGGCCAGAGCGGCCTAGAGATTCCTTGGTAGCGTGCCAGCCCTCCCTTCGGGTTAGACAGTTAGGGATACCTTCAAAGAGCTCAGGATCCCCCTTGGGATACAGGACATAGGGCGATAGGTAACAGTCTTAGACTGTTATAGGTCTTCCTAGGATAACCCATCCCCTTTTTTCACCAACAGAGATTCCTCACCCATGACCGAAGGATGAGGAACGAACGCCCCCCGGATCGCACCGTACGGTACCGTATAAAGACTAATGACCTTCCTGCTGACCTTAGTAATGTTTTCTTTTCTCAGACACAGGTACCCCATACGAAATGCTTCAAGTCTGGACCCTATATCATCGTAGGTGTTGCCAGCGAAGCAGACCGGGACAAACACACCACCAGCACTGCCACCGGAAATCTTCAAGCCCTTGGTTTTGAGCTCGTTGAGTCTCAAGACCAAATATCTTCCAAAACCATCCTTGCCCGCCGTATCGACGATTACATCCTCCAAATGAGTGTCGAAACTCTAAGAGAAGAAATCGAAGACAAAAACAACATAAAAATCGCAGACATAAAAATAATCCCCAAGGCACACATGATCAAACTCACTCAATAATAAACAAGAAGCAAGAAAAAGAAGCAACAAAAAACAAGGGCATCAAAGCCTTCTCCCAGATCATCCCACACTACAACATAAACATAGAGGAATACCTACCTGTGACACAATGCTACAAATGCTACCAATACACTCACCGGACAAACCAGTGCAAGGAACAGGAACAATCGTGCTCTAAGTGCGCAGCTAAGGGCCACGATTATAAGAACTGCCAGGCACCTACACTAAAATGCATTAACTGCGACGGTGATCACACAGCCGTGTCATTTAAATGCCAGATAAAACGGGAACAACAAAAACAACAAAACTCCTCTACACCAGCCACTCCTCTACACCAGCCACACACACAGTATCTTCTTTAATGCCCAAATTACCACAATTATTACAATTTCTCTTAACCACCTCTGCTCGCACCAGCCACTACAACAATATCTTCATAACGTATTACACCTACACAAAAGCCGAGGGTGGCCCGCTTAGAGCCGCGGTTGTCCTCTCTGCTTCCTCTCTCTCTCTCTGCCTCAAATCACAACCCAACACGGAAAAACTCTTACTTCACAGAAACAATCATTAAATACTCTATGTTTACACCTCTCTCTTGGGGACCTACAAAAACAAACAGACCTAATGAACTCACTCTTAAAACATAACGGCTGCCCCACAATATCCTTCCCACAACAGTACATAGAAAACAAAAAACAACATTACCAACAAAATTACACCGAACAAAAGGAAAAGACTCCTCCAACCACGTCACTCCCACCACAGGATTCTTCCTCCTCTGGTGATACCAGTCCGTGCTCACCACCGGCTCTCCTTATTGCCGAAGAGACATCTGGGGAACCGCAGCCCCAGAAGCCCTCTCCACCGGAACCTGTTCCAAACACCGACACCAACAGCAACTCCACAAACACCACCACCAACAACAACGCCACCGCCACTAACAACACCAACACCACAAAAAAAAACAACCCTTGATACAAAGCGACACCTCCTTGTTCCACCCCAACCCTCCCCTCCCACTACACGTACCGCGTTAAGAGGAAGGAAAACACATAAAGAAATATGATAACAATTATGCAATTAAACTGTCGCGTCTTCTGGAATAACAGACACCTTATCTCAGAAGCCATCCGTTCTATCGATCCAGACATTGTTCTCCTCAACCACACTGGTCTTCCTCCTAAACCCCTCAAACATTACGGCTACAATACACGATACACGATAGGAACGGTCTATGACGGCGTAGCCGTCATGGTTAAAAACAACATAAAACACGTACACATAACCGATTGGCCATCATAACACTTCCTTGCAACCAAAATTCACACACAGCACGGGCAATTCCTAGTTGCCACAACATATGCAAGACCGAACACTGGACTTCCTCTCAACAGTCTAACTAACCTTTTCAACAACACAAACATACCAGTCTACATTTTAGCTGACCTCAACGCTACACACACAGCCTTTCGTCACAACAGCAACAACAGACACGGACAAGAACTCCTCATGCTCACACAACTCATACGCCTCCGGTTCCTTGGCCCAGATTTTCCTACCTGCTTCACCTATCATGGATCTGGCAGACCAGACCTCATCTTCTCCAACCGCCAGTCCTTACCCTTCCATCACCACATCTCCCACGGACCACCCTGTGGCTCAGACCACGTTCCCCTCATCCTGAAAATATCCTCCAACCCCATCTCTATTCCTTCCCACCCCATCCCTGATTACCGATCCACTAACTGGGAACATTTCGAGGAAACACTTGCAGACATACATCAAACACCACATCTAGAGGGTCTACCACACACACATATAGACAGGGCCCTTGAGCGACTTCACAACGACATCATAACATCAGCCGACAGACACATCCCAAGAAAACACCACAAGATCCACATTGACTTCAGACCCTCTATCAGGACACAGAGACTACAAATATGTTACAAAACACGCTTTTTTCAAAACCACAGAGACACACACATCCTCCGCAGACACATCATTAACAGCTTGCTGGATGACCACAGTGCCCACTGGAGAACTATGGTCTCCCGTTCTGGCGCATGGTGCACAGGCTGAGGAGATGCCAGCGGGAGAGATTCGAGTATCTCCTAGTGGACGGCGTGTGCATCTTTGACCCAGCCCAGGTAGCCGACACATTCAAAACACACTGGCAAAACATCTTCCATCCTCACCCTCTCCCTGTCCACAGGCCCAGTGTCGAACACATCAACAACATCACAAAAATTTCAACGCCTCCCTTTCCTCCGGGTACTTCCCAAAACCAATCAAAATTTCAAACATAACACTCATCCCGAAGCCCGGCAAAAATTTACATCTCCCTGAAAATTATCGCCCCATAAGCTTGCTGGAAATACTCGGTAAATCTTTCGAGCGGTTAATTAACCAAAGGTTAAGATCATACCTCGAAAGCAACGAAATGCTGGGTCCCCAGCAATTCGGCTTTCGTAGTAATGCTTCAACCGAAGACGCCCTTAATAGTATCATCACATATTTAGATGTAAACTCGTCCTTTTATAAATCTGCACTAGTGACAAAAGACGTGAAAAAAGCTTTCGATACAGTCTGGCGCACAGGATTGAAATACAAAATTTGCAACAACTTTGATCTGCCCCCCCTAACCCAAAAAATCCTGTGCAGTTTCTTGGACGAGCGAGAAACTAGAATCAGACACCAGGGTGTCTTCTCCGCTTATTTCTCCCCCCAGGCCGGAGTCCCACAAGGCTCCGTACTCTCTCCCACCCTCTACAACATGTATACCGCCGACCTACCCCGTCCTACCCACAATGATTCCTTAACAATTCAATATGCAGACGATGTAACACAATTGGCGCGCGCCAGGACGTTAGATCGCCTTACTGACAAAATTCAAGAAGAGTTAACAACCACAAGCTTATGGGAGCTAGAATGGCGCATCCACTCCCATCCTGAAAAATCTAAGGTTACCTACTTTAACAACAAATCCAAACAGCCCCGCCAAATTTCACTTTATAAAAACTTTCCAAACCCTGTACCCATCCCAATAAGCAAAGTCAACACTGTCCTTGGCCTCACCATCGACAAACACCTTAGATTTAATATCCATGTAGATCAAAAAGTTGCCATTGCCTCAGGGGCCCTGAGCAACTTGGAACGTTTTCGCGACAGTACTTCTAAGCTGAAACTTCACCTTTATAAAGCTTTTATCCTTCCTCTAATAACATACTGTCCTCTTGCCTTGTCTCTCTCAGCCCCTTCAAATCTTCTAAAACTACAAAGGGTCCAGAACCGAGCAGTTCGTTTCGCACTTGGAACGAAGTGGTTCGATTTCGGACCTCTTCATCTCTTCATGAGGAGTCCAACATCCTACCACTAAACATCACACTCTACAACAGAATAAACAAACAACTAAACACGTTCCCAGACATACACACAGACACATACAACTTTCTGAAAAACCTTCCCCGACCACACAGACGTCTACCCCACACCACCCTCCTTGACCCCACAGATGAACCTCCTGATCCCATCTACAGATAACGGACTCCTCTTCCCCTCATTCATCCTCCATCTCACCTTTCTTTCAATCCCTCTTACTAACTAACTCCTACTCCTATCCATCCTCCCTATCACTTCTTCACTAACACACCTTTTTTTTTTCTCTATCCATCTTCCTTTCACTTCCATTCACACTCTTCCTCTCAATTATCTTCATTACTAACAGTACCACTCCAGGTGTCAGAGTGGCATCACCCACACCCCCATCACATGCCCCTTCCTACGGGAGTGGGCTCGCGTGCCAACGCCTAGTGTTTTTTCATATTTTTAGTCTTATGGCTTTGTATTCATCTTTTTGTTTTTATGCATTATTTTTCCGTCTCGCAGCCTAGGCTTTAAGGGGGCACCGGACCACCTCCAAGGGTCGGGGACAGTATAACCGCTCCCCTCCCAGTGACGGCACAGCATGGGGCCCCCGGCCGTCTGCATGACGTTCCGGTAGTGGCACCCACTGTGTCTGTTACTGCGGAGCGGCCAGTACTGATGGAAGGTACTGTGAACGCACAAAACGCGGGAACATTTTCATCATCTCCACAGAGGTAGTTACGAGCGGCCAATGCTGGGCGAATGACGAGAACAACCGCACCCCTCCCTCTGACTGCACGGTAATGGGGCCCCCCGGCCGTCTACATGACGTTCCGGCAGCGGCACCTCCCCGCGTCTGTTATGGAGGGGCCAGTACTGATGGAAGGTACTGTGAACGCACAAAATGCGGGAACATTTTCATCACCTCCACAGAGGACGAGGAACTGTTCGGTCATCTCGCCGTCACGTCATCCACCCTCACAAACATACCATCTCCCTGGAACCATCTCCATCCATTGACCCTTTTAATCCTTTTCTTTTATCCATAGCAGGTTGATCTGCCCAGAACAGGGTGATACTCCAGGACCGGACCACTCCCGGCGGACACCACCAAACACCAATATCCACTCATCACACTCATTTAATCACAAATAAAATATTCATATACCCCCTCACCAACTTCGCTAATAAAGTTAAACCATCCTACACCCCCAAATCACCAATTCTACTATTATCCGTGGTTCGGAACCCACGTAAAACTGTAGGTCCCTCCGCTATACGGAAGTACTTCTCACCCCATCCTCTCTATATGTCATCCTTTCCCCTTCTACTATCAAGTACTTCACTCTTCCTGCTTCACGGTGTTTGTTGTTTGCACTGAAAACGAGACGGTTTTGGCCGCCACTTCCGTGTGGGTGCGTCGCCCTCGTCCATGGCATTGACGGTCCTTTGCTCTTGCGTGCTCGGTAGTAGTGCGCTCTGCTTGGCTCCCGCTGGTCAGGTGCCGGCCTCCCTTGCCGCGTCAATCTCTTCTATAAAGACCTTCTATAATAGACCAAATGCTCAGTAATCACAAAAGTCCATCTTGTGCCTGGGTCAAGCCCCAGTGACTTTATCCTCTTACTGAAGCTCCCTTCTTATCACCCATCTATTCTTCTTCAGTCCCCACTTCCCCCTCCCCATCTTTCCCTTTTTATTCTGATTCTGATTCTGAAAATGCGACGAGACAACACATCCTCTCCAGCTCCAAGGCGCACATTGTTCTCTTTATGGCAGAGGATGGTCGAGCTTGCTCCCATCTTGGCCATGGTCTCCAACCGGAAGCGCCCGTCAGAGCTACCCGCTTCTGACCAAGGGGACTGCTACGGCTGGACCAGAGTCGGGAGTAAGAAGGCTCGCCGGAGAATGCAGCGCGAAGAAGGCGATGACGATGACCATCGAAGCGGACCTTTGCCGGAGTGGAGACTGGTCTCCTCCGACTTCGACAATCTCTACGCGGCGGTACGGTGGATGGAGAACGAGCTGAAGCTGCGTCTTCGAGTGACGATCTCCCGGACGGGAGACTTCTTCATCCGCGGCATGGACTGGGGCCACGCCACCACCTTGCAAGAACTGGCTGCAGGACAAGCACGCGGGATACACTTGCAGAGGAGGGAGGCGACGACGCGGGGTGTCCTGCAAGGATACCCTGTGCAGCTTCCCATGGAGCCACTACTGGAGCACCCTACCGTGGCTGCGGCGGAGAGGTGCCACTACGCGGCCGGCCTCGGACGACGGCTTCCAACCCGGAATGTCTTGCTGACGCTGCGGGGACGGGTTCCCGCCTCGCTTGATCTCGGCTGCTGGGGACGTTTCTCCTGCCGCCGCTACGTTCCGGAGCCTGTGCGCTGCTACCGGTGCCAGGCCTTCGGACACAGGCAACGACAGTGTCATCGGACGGCGGAGATCTGCGCAGTGTGTAGCGGGGACCACGAGACGAGAGGCTGTGTGCGCCAGCTGAAGTCTGGCGGTGCGCGCCCCACGCCGAGGTGCCCCAACTGCGGTAACGGGCACTACGCCTGGAACCGCAGGTGCTCTGCACGTCTTCGTCGGATCCCAGGGGCCATGCTGCGGAGCCCTCGGAGAGACCCAAGACCACCACCAGCGGAGAAGAAAGAGACGCCACCGCCACCGGAGATGGCACAGAAGCGACCGAGACGTCGACGTCAGAGAAAACGGAGGAAGAGGAAGACGTCCACGGAGGGCGCCGGCCCCCTACCGCCACCAGGCCCGGAAGGATCAATGGAGGTGGACCCGCCAAGGCCTGCAGCAAGGAGGAGCGAGGAGCAGCCCCCTGCAGTGACTCCCACCACCAGTGCTTCCCCGACCACGACCAAGGACGCCGCGGCGAAAGCAGTGGAGACCAGCCTCGACGGGGACGCCACAAGCAGCCGCACTACGCAGACCAGGCCGACCTACTTGTTCAGCGAGCCCGAACTCGTCGATCTCCATATCCGGTTCGCAAATTCACCAACTGTATACACTTCTCGCACCACGGCGAGAACGGGACGCGGCGGGCGACTTCCAGGGCAGACTCGCTTAAACCTAGCACAAGACACGCGCTCCTCTGAATCTCTCTCTCTCTCTCTCTCTCTCTCTCTCTCTCTCTCTCTCTCTCTCTCTCTCTCTCTCTCTCTCTCTCTCTCTCTGTGTGTGTGTGTGTGTGTGTGTGTGTGTGTGTGTGTGTGTGTGTGTGTGTGTGTGTGTGTGTGTGTGTGTGTGTGTGTGTTTACATAAGTGTCACATCTGCCTCCTCTTTTCTTCCCCAGATGCAAGGCATATAACACAGTGCAGCTGATTATTTTCATGGCTGAAATATTTGACGGGTATATGAAGAACAGGCTTGCTGACGTTGCATTAGGGAGGCGAAGAAGAAAGAATACGCGTATGGGCACACTGTCTTTGGATTCAGTAACTCCCCTTGGCAACGGGAAATACAAGGTCAATAGCCACTCTACTCCATCACTGCAATACACTGTCGACCTAGAAACTGGCTTCTGTGAGTGTAATGTGGGTGAGAATGGCTCGCTGTGCAAACACCAGGCTGCTTGTGCAGAGCACAGCATGACGATCTTGCCCCAAGTTTTCACTGCTACAAGTAAAAACAGGCAGTGGTTGGCGTCAGTGGCAGTGGGTGAAGACAAAACTCCACCAGAAAGTTTTTTCAGAGGACTTTCGGAGCCACAACTGAACAACAGAGAAAACCAAAGTCCGCTTGCAGTTGCATCGTCAACCAAGGGGCAAGATCAACTCCCATTACCTGAGGCTCGTCCCCAGGTGTCTATGCAATGGGAAGAAAATAAACATTGCTCTCTGGACCAACCAAGGCTGGAAGATGACAAACAAAGTGCCAATATTTCAGAGTTCGTCAAAGCCCTCCACACTATCACTGAAAAATATGGAAATGAAGACACTGCAGACGCCCTCAAGACAGCAGTTAAAAGGCTCCATAAAATAAAAAGCACAAACATGCTCAACAGTGTGTTACACAACCTAGGAAGTGATGTGTGCACCACTACAACTGGAGCTGGCCGAGGAAAGATTCGGTGGCAGCCATCTTCAGTTGCAAGAAGAGGGCCAGGAAGACCGAAAGGAGCAGCTCCCCTTGGCAAAGGGCGCCGTCCTAACACAGTAGCGACAGGTAAAGCAAAGCGCCCACGAAATCTCGCAGAAAACATCGCAGCCAATGTACCCAATGCTAAGTCACATGGCAGTGGCCACTAATATATGTATTTATCTACAGTAATTGCATGCTTAATAAATATGGAGTTTTCTCTTTATAATTATTTCCAAAACATAATGATCTGCATGTTTACAGAACATTCATGTAACCAGTATGGACAACAAAGTGTTGAAAGTCTCTCTCTCTCTCTCTCTCTCTCTCTCTCTCTCTCTCTCTCTCTCTCTCTCTCTCTCTCTCTCTCTCTCTCTCTCTCTCTCTCTCTGTGTGTGTGTGTGTGTGTGTGTGTGTGTGTGTGTGTGAGAGAGAGAGAGAGAGAGAGAGAGAGAGAGAGAGAGAGAGAGAGAGAGAGAGAGAGAGAGAGAGAGAGAGAGAGAGAGAGAGAGAGAGAGAGAGAGAGAGAGAGAGAGAGAGAGAGAGAGAGAGAGAGAGAGAGAGAGAGAGAGATATTTTTAGTTAATTAATTAACGGACACACACACACACACACACACACAGAGAGAGAGAGAGAGAGAGAGAGAGAGAGAGAGAGAGAGAGAGAGAGAGAGAGAGAGAGAGAGAGAGAGAGAGAGAGAGAGAGAGAGAGAGAGAGAGAGAGAGAGAGAGAGAGAGAGAGAGAGAGAGAGAGAGAGAGAGAGAGAGATTCAGAGGAGCGCGTGTCTTGTGCTAGGTTTAAGCGAGTCTGCCCTGGAAGTCGCCCGCCGCGTCCCGTTCTCGCCGTGGTGCGAGAAGTGTATACAGTTGGTGAATTTGCATCCGGTTCGAGCACCTCTACGAGCAGGAGCAGACGGCGATGTGTGAGCGGATCTCCCACGATACAGCCCTCCCCCTGGTGAGAAGATGCGTCCGTGACGGAGTCCCCATCCCGGCCGTTCTCCTGACGGCCAGGCCCCTCACCCGTCTTCCTCCCCGCTTTGACCATGTGGGCGAGCAAGAATGGGTGGATTACAACGACCCGGAAGACGGCTTAGATGAGGAGGATCGGGAGGCACTCGACACCCTCCTCCTGAACGAAGATCGGGACCTGACAGACGAAGAGCTTGCCAGGATCTACGACCCGTAGTCCTGGCCACTACGGACCTCGCTGCCACTGCGCAAGAGTTGTATTGTATTGTAAACCGGGCGGGCCAACTTTAAGCCTCGCTTTGGTAGCTCTTTTTTTCTTGTTGAAAATGCGAGTCACACTCGTGAGCGAGACGTCGTATCACTACTACTACTACTACTACTCGCAGCAGCGCCTCATCATCTGTCACCATGACTGGCCGCGGCAAGGGAGGCAAGGGACTTGGAAAGGGAGGAGCCAAGCGTCACCGTAAGGTTTTGCGTGACAACATCCAGGGCATCACCAAGCCCGCTATCCGTCGGTTGGCTCGCCGAGGCGGCGTCAAGCGCATCTCCGGTCTCATCTACGAGGAGACTCGTGGGGTGCTAAAGGTGTTCCTCGAGAACGTCATCAGGGATGCCGTCACCTACACCGAGCACGCCAAGCGCAAGACCGTCACTGCCATGGACGTCGTCTACGCCCTCAAGCGTCAGGGACGTACCCTCTACGGATTTGGCGGTTAAATCTGGTGTCTCGAATTTGGTGTCAACAACAGCAACTGCAAAACACCATAAGAAAAGAGTCAACATATCCCGGACCTTTTATAGGTCCACACAAATGAAGAGAAGGAAAAGTTATAGACTAACACTACTAGGACTATGGTTGTTCCAAGTAAAAGTGTTGTCCCTACTCTTTACGTCATTATTACAATTTGTGTGTGTGTTTTTTTTTTTTTTTTTTTCCTTTTCTTTCTTTTTTCTTTTCCCTTCTTTCTATTTGTTTTCCTCTTTGTTTTATCACTCAAAGGTAAATCAGATGAAAGAGAAAGAATTATCAACTAAGTGATGTGAGGTCAGACACCAACCGCTGCTACAGGTGCTGTTTGTTTGTTTGTTTGTTAAGCTTCCGCCCATTAGTGGCGCAGGCAATTTTATTTCTTTATAGTGGTACCCATACAAGGAGGGAGGGTCCATATCAACACCGAAGCGCATCATCATCATCATCATCTTTAGTGTAGCCACCTAGATAGAACCTGGGTACCGCGGTGACATGTAGGTAGGTAGGTACCTTTCATTAAATCCCCCTCGCCGACTGACATACCTTCAAAACGGTGTGTGGTGTGATTCTTTCGAGCCGACGCGTGAACGTCTGTCTGTCTGCCCGATCCCACGTCCACCACCTTATCCACTATGGTCTGACCGCTTACTTGTATGGAGATCTTTTAGGTTTTTTTTTTTTTTTTTTTTTCCTGCCGGGAATTTTCCGGCCTGCAGCGCTGTCACACTTGTACGTACCAATACGCACCTTAAGTCAAATAGGTACTTAATACTTGGTAATTGAACGGTAAAAAAAAAAAAAAAAAAAAAAGTTGGAGAGTTTCTGTTTATCTTTAAATATATTTTGCATTGTTTTTGCAAACAAACACAGCAATACTTGACATCGTTTGATCCGCGCGCCCTCCCCTCTCGGGGATGACCGCCGAGTGAGATCACAGGTCAAAGTGAACGCGTTAATCCATGGGTCACTCACTCACTCCCTGTCCCTACCTACCACCTACCAGCCAGGAGGGAAGCAAGAGAGGGGGGACACTTGCACGCACCAATACGCACCTTAAGTCAGGTAGGTACTTAATTGAACTTGGTAATTGAACGGTGTTGTATGCTATACATTGTGAATGAAAAGAAAAAAAAAAAAAAAAAAAAAAAAGGCAAGTTGGAGTAAGCTTCTTGTTTATCTTTGAACATATTTCGCATTGTTTGTTTGTTTGTTTGTTTTTTGCAAACACAGCAATACTTGACAACGTTTAATCCGCATCTCTTGGATGACTGCCGAGTGAGATCACAGGTCAAAGTGACCGACCGCGTTAATTGATCCCTGTCCCGCTAGCTACCTACCAGCCAGGAGGGAAGCAAGAGAGCAAGACAGAGGGGCGTGTGCGGGAAGCAAGGTCCTCATTGACACACGGGCTCTAATCCCATAATTTGCTCAGCGCAAGGTGTTTTTTTTTTTTTTTTTTTTTTTTTTGCAGCGCTGCAGGCCGGAACAAAAAAATAAAGAGAAAAAAATTCTACCATTAGCATTTCTATCATTCATTATCAAAAAAATATATACCATCATTATTATTAATATCATTGTTAACACTATAGTCTATTCAATTCTCTAGATGTGTCAATGTGTGGCTCCAAAGAGGAGCCGGATATATATACTTGTTGGTGATGATATTGAGGAGGAGAGGGATTTACTTCTTCTCGGTCTTCTTGGGAAGGAGCACAGCCTGAATGTTTGGCAGCACGCCACCCTGTGCAATGGTGACCCCGGAGAGGAGCTTGTTAAGTTCCTCGTCGTTCCGGATGGCCAGCTGCAGGTGACGTGGGATGATGCGAGTCTTCTTGTTGTCGCGGGCGGCGTTGCCGGCAAGCTCGAGGACTTCGGCGGCCAGGTACTCCATGACCGCTGCAAGGTACACGGGGGCGCCAGCCCCCACTCGCTCGGCGTAGTTGCCCTTCCTCAGGAGGCGATGAATCCTGCCGACCGGGAACTGGAGTCCAGCACGGCTGGAACGGGACTTTGACTTTCCCTTCACCTTTCCTCCTTTGCCGCGTCCGGACATGGCGAGTAGTGGTAGTAGTAGTGGGATTAACAAGTAGTAGTGGTATTATTAGCAAGTAACACTCCGTCAGCTGCGGGAGCGAGTCGGTGTGTTGTGCGTTATCTGTTCTTCGGCGGGCTCGTTTCCTCTATATAAAAGGAAGATCGGATCAGCGCGTAACACGTAACGCCCAACCGGGAGGCTGGCTCTCGCGGCGACTCGCGATCCTGAGCAGGATTGCTTACATATATGGCACTCTTCAAGTCGGGTGCAACACAGAAGGAAGTGGACGTCCTGGGTGGCTGGCTACTTCTCCCCAAAGCGGGTTGGGCCATAGGCTGAAACCAATCTGGGTTGCTGCGCCGGGCTCGGTCAGCCCCTGGTTGGGTGACCACCTAAACTTGTTACAAGTTTACTGTTTGTGAACCTTAAAGAGCTGAAAGGGATTACAGACAACTGAGCAGCCTAGCTCACCTTAGTTTGTTTTAGACAAACGATCTTTCTCTACCACCAAATTTCCTTTTCTGCCTTAGTGTCCGCCTGCTGGCGAAGGTGAACCCCAAGGCTATACGCGTGAGGGGGGCCCTTAGAGGGCTGCCTTAAACCAGCAGGTTAGGTTGGGCAACAAGCTCGGGATAGAGTTAGGTGCAGTCCAGGGTGGTTGCGACGGTCACTAGTGATCGGGTCACTAAACTGGTCTGCATAGGCAGGCTCCTCCATTTTTTTCTATCCACTAGCTGGGTCGTATGTCGGGCTTCGGCCCCTTGTAGGATTCTTTTTACCACACACATCACTACCACTATCTGCTCACGGCTTCACACACACACCTACACCCTGCACCGCTACCACTATTTACTCACGGCTTCACACACACACACACACACACACACCCACAACACACACACACACACACACAACACCCTACAACACTAAGACACCCATGCAACCATGGCGAGGGTCCGGATCAAACACCCTCACCCCAACAACCAGTCAAAATTGCAGCTTCTACGCGCCCTCTCGGAGCACCTGATCTACGCGACACGCATCATCGTAACCCCGGACTCCTTCATCGTCCTCACCCGTTCTGATGAGGATACTGACAACATCTTTGAAAAGGAATGCAAACAAACATTGCAAGAGGCGGGCTTCGAGCCCATCCTTCCTCCAGAAATGCGAGCAAAAAGAACCGTTCTTGTCTTCAACACCGACGACTACATCCTCTCTCACTCTGAGGAAGAAATCAAACAAGAAATCATCAACGAAAACTCATGGATCAATCAGGGAATTGATAACATCTTCAAGATCGCGTCTTCAAAAATTCTCAAAATTTGCTTCAACAGCACCAACGCTGCCAAACTGGCAACAGACAAAGGCCTACTAGCCTTCCACATGAGTGTACCACCATACAACATAAAAGTGGAAGAATTCATCCCCATCATCACATGCATGAAATGCTATGCTATGGAGCAGCATACCACTAACAAGTGCACCATGCCTGAAACCCACACAGTCTGCTCAGAGTGCGCCATTGACCAGCACACATGGAAGACATGCACAGCGAACACAAAGAAATGTATTAACTGTCATGGCCCCCACCGCACACTAGCAAACAAGTGCCCCATGAGGAAGAAAATTAAAGAAGACAATAGAAAACAAAACATAAACAACGGCAAAACTTACAGCCAGGCCACCCAAAACACCACCAACTCCAACAATACAAACACACATAACATCAACATTGAAAAAGACACAGCCACAAAGATTCTAACGTGCATCCTCCACTCCCATCTGCTCAATATGGCCAATCCTGGATCATACAATGATGAACTAAACAAGCTATTCAAACTTAACAACCTTCCCTCCATAAACCTTCCACCCAACCCTCCATCAAAAACATCCTAAGCCTCACAGCAGACTGCAAAATCAACACCAATGAGGTTCAGGACGCCAATGAGCCAGACAAAGAAAAGAGAGGAAATAGAAGTTGAAGAAATTGAAGAAGAGGAGGAAGACACACTATCCACAACACAAGCTCTTGAAAAAAGACACTACCACAACCTTCACCAACACCAAAAATACAAGGGAAAAATATTGGTATAAAACTAATAACAAAAGAACAGCCGGATGGCCAGGAAGAGCTAGAACCAATCGCTGAAAAAAAAATAACATAAAAAAGGAATATATAAATTTACATACACCTCAACAGCATACACGGACGAAGAAATCCTCAATCTAATCGCTAACAACAAAATCAACCTTTCAGGAGTGTGGACGACCTTGGACACTGCAAGCTTCAATAAGATCCGCTGCGGTGTAGAGCAAGAAAGCACCACCCACAAAAAGGTAACCCGCACCACAAACAAATAAACTCATCACACAGCACACACACAACACCAACAGATACAAACAAAACACTATGGATAACAGACACCAATTACCATATTACAACACAACGTACACACATGGAAAACCAACAAAACACACTATCAAACCTATACAGGAATTAAATCCTGATGTACTACAAACAGTCACGGCCTGCCACAAAACGAACACATAAAACTACACACATATTACACCATCAACTCATCTGAAGAACTACACATGGATCTGCCATCCTCATCAAGAACAACCACACACTAAAAGACAACTTCGACACATCTACAAACCTATACACCAGGACGGGAAATAAATATAGCCACCACGACCTGTACCTACAACTATCCATATAAACAAGGCGACCCACACAGACTCAACACACAACACATCACACAACATCCCATCAAAACATTAAAGAATAACACCCCAGGCGAAACAAAAATAAACAAAACAATACTCCAACACCTACCAGAAGTAACTCTTGAATGCTACACTAAATTACTAAATATCTCCTCTCTATGGGTTACTTCCCCGCCCCTTTAAACATGCCAAACTAATACTACTACCAAAACCAGGCAAAACACCACAGATCCCATCAATTACCGCCCCATCTCCTCCTTGAAGTCCCGGGAAAAATATACGAGAAAATCATAAACAAGAGAACACGCACATACCTCGAATCAAATAACATCCTTCCCAATACACAACATGGATTCCGCCCCGCGCTCGCTCCACGGACACAGCAACCCCTACCCTAACAGAAGTATTAGGCAAAACACTCGCGGAGAGAAAGCAATGTTGCATAGCTCTCCGAGATGTGTCAAAAGCTTTCGATAAGGTATGGCAAAAGGGATTAAAATTCAAAATCAACAACACCGGCATGCCATCGCTACTTAAAAAAATATTGTGTAGCTTTCTAGACAATCGCACAGCAGCCATATCTCTACACAGCTACACAGGCCCACCATTCCAACTACTCAGCGGGGTACCTCAAGGAGGCTCAATCTCGCCTACTCTATACACATTATACACACACGACACACCTACCCCTATCACAGACAGCACACACATTATATACGCAGAAGACATAACACAAATCATCACATACGCTGGGAAGTCCAAGAACATGTTTGCCAAAAGTATTGAAAAATAAATTAAAAACATCAACACCTTTGAACATAAATGGAAAATTAAAACAAACACGCAGAAATTCACACTCCTCCCCATAGCATCAAAAAATCTAAAACCAGTTAACATAAATGGAAACAACATACCATATGCATCAGAGGCAAAAGTATTAGGACTCACGCTTGGTAGAAGCGGTTACGCGAAACATGTCCATGAAATAACAAGAAAAGCCCAGATAGCCATCAACACCATGAGACGTTTTCAAACACTGAACAACAACATAAAGCTACACCTAGTAAAAGCGTGCGTGCTCCCAATTCTAACATATCCTGCTTACGCCCTCAACGCACTATCTAAATTCCAAGTAAATAAATTACAAAAGAAACAAAACAAAGCACTCTGATTTGCTTTCGACATCAGGCATCCATACAGTCACACCACCGAAGAGCTGCACACTCTTGCCAATATAACACCCATCAACATCACACTGTTCAACAGAGGAAACAAAACACTACACACACTTACACACACACTCAGAGACATCATCAACAATATCACAAGAACACAACACAGCAAAGATCACCCATGGTTCAGAAAACCTATAAACAACCTTTCAAGCGAACCACCAGATCCTATTTACACTTAACAACACCAACAACCCAGAAATATTATCCCAACTAAACTTACAATAAACTTATAATAAACTTATAAAATAAAGATGCAAAAAACCTCAAGCTTCAACTCCGCTCCTTACTCAAGATCAGACATCGCTGAGCAACCCCGACAGATGATTGGCAAAAAAACAGTAAACACATTGAAAGATCAGCAAGGCGGTTCGCCCGCCAACTTTACTCCCTACTACTATATTTCTTCTCTTTTCACCTCCACTATTTTCTTCCACTCATCTCTTATTTCCCCCCACTATCTATCCCACCCTTACTGTTACTGTTACTGTGCAACACAACACAACTCTTCGCAAGTTGAACGACGCCGTTACTACCATGCCTCCCAAAGCATCAGGAAAGGCTGCCAAGAAGGCTGGCAAGGCTCAGAAGGCCATAGCCAAAGGGGACAAGAAGAAGAAGCGGAGGAGGAAGGAAAGCTACTCCATCTACATCTACAAGGTGCTCAAGCAGGTCCACCCCGACACTGGCGTGTCCTCCAAGGCTATGTCAATCATGAACTCTTTCGTGAACGACATTTTCGAGCGCATCGCTGCCGAGGCATCCCGCCTGGCACACTACAACAAGCGCTCCACCATCACCAGCCGGGAGATCCAGACTGCCGTCCGTCTCCTTCTGCCCGGCGAACTGGCAAAGCACGCCGTCTCTGAGGGCACCAAGGCTGTCACCAAGTACACCTCCTCCAAGTAAACTAACTGTCAGTCAGCTAGAAGGGGGGAAAGAAGAAAAAAGAGCAACTGCTGTCAGACAGTATTCAAACCCTACCCGGCTCCATAGGAGCCACACCTGAATCCAAAAAAAAGGAGACACAATATAGACAAGTGTGGATGGTGGTCGCCGCTGGTGCACCAGAGCCGGATGGATGGATATGGATGAGCTAGATGGCTGGCTCGTCATTAATGAGGCTCGCAACCGAGTCAGAGCAAAGAGATCCATCATCCACTGCACAACAGCAGCAGCCCGTAGTAGTAGTAGTAGTAGTAGATGATGATGATGATGATTAAGCGTACGTACGATACTAATCACGGCAGGCAGGCTTTGGAGGGTGGGTGCATTCATGCTCTTCTTCTTCTTGATTAATGATGATGATGATACCTCCTATTTCAGTAACATAACGTTTTTCATCACACAAAGCTCAGGAAGCACACAGTTATTATAGCTTGTAACATGAATCTTCGCTCCTTTTTTTTTTTTTTTTTTTTTTTTTCTTTCTTTCTTTCTTTGTTTTCTTGACTGAATTGCAGTGAATCAATCAATCAATATATCTACAAGTCAGATTGGAGGGAAAAGCAGTCATTCTCTATCGGCCACCGACATACTACTGATCAGAAACATGCACATGGAATATCGGATCCTAGACACAGAGAGGAAGGTTGGAAAAAAAAAAAAGAGAGAGAGAGAGAGAGAGAGAGAGAGAGAGAGAGAGAGAGAGAGAGAAGAGAGAGTCTTCTAATCAGGAAATCGCTCGACCATACGGATCAAAGCCAACCCATTCATGGTCTATGTAATATTATTCTCTTTAGATAAAGCACCTTTGGCCCTGAAGAGGGCCTAGATATTGTTTGTTGTTGCTTGCTTGCCTTGGATGACACACTTATTAGGCACGCTCGCCACGGATTCGACGAGCCAGCTGGATGTCCTTGGGCATGATAGTGACACGCTTGGCGTGGATGGCGCACAGGTTAGTGTCTTCAAAGAGACCCACGAGATAAGCCTCGGAAGCTTCCTGGAGGGCCATGACAGCGGAGGACTGGAAGCGGAGGTCAGTCTTGA
The DNA here is from genome assembly GCF_017591435.1 of Portunus trituberculatus. Lineage (NCBI taxonomy): Eukaryota > Metazoa > Arthropoda > Malacostraca > Decapoda > Portunidae > Portunus > Portunus trituberculatus. The sequence continues at coordinate 34,569 of NW_025541641.1, forward strand.
AATCCTGGGCAATTTCACGCACCAAGCGCTGGAAAGGCAGCTTCCTGATAAGCAGTTCGGTGCTCTTCTGATAACGGCGGATCTCACGGAGGGCCACGGTTCCTGGCCTGTAACGGTGGGGCTTCTTGACACCTCCAGTGGCAGGAGCAGATTTGCGAGCTGCCTTCGTGGCAAGCTGCTTGCGGGGCGCCTTGCCACCGGTGGACTTGCGGGCCGTTTGCTTAGTACGTGCCATGGTGAGTAAGTAAGTAAGTAAGTTACTGCCGCTCGGAACGAACAGTTGGGCGAGTTGAGCGCTTAGGCTGGCACTTCTTTAAATACGGTTTGCCGGGGCC
>NW_025541642.1:0-7966 GCF_017591435.1 Portunus trituberculatus
ATCACCAACAAGTATATACATCCGGCTCCTCTTCGGAGCCACACATTGACACATCTAGAGAATTGAATAGACTATAGTGTTAACAATGATATTAATAATAATGATGGTATATATATTTTTTTGATAATGAATGATAGAAATGCTAATGGTAGAATTTTTTTCTCTTTATTTTTTTGTTCCGGCCTGCAGCGCTGCAAAAAAAAAAAAAAAAAAAAAAAATTATGGGATTAGAGCCCGTGTGTCAATGAGGACCTTGCTTCCCGCACACGCCCCTCTGTCTTGCTCTCTTGCTTCCCTCCTGGCTGGTAGGTAGCTAGCGGGACAGGGATCAATTAACGCGGTCGGTCACTTTGACCTGTGATCTCACTTGGCAGTCATCCAAGAGATGCGGATTAAACGTTGTCAAGTATTGCTGTGTTTGCAAAAAAAACAAACAAACAAACAAACAAACAAACAATGCGAAATATGTTCAAAGATAAACAAGAAGCTTACTCCAACTTGCCTTTTCTTTTTCTTTTTTTTTCTTTTCATTTTCTTTTAGAGCATCACAATGTATATAATACAACACCGTTCAATTACCAAGTATTAAGTACCTACCTGACTTAAGGTGCGTATTGGTGCGTGCAAGTGTCCCCCCTCTCTTGCTTCCCTCCTGGCTGGTAGGTGGTAGGTAGGGACAGGGAGTGAGTGAGTGACCCATGGATTAACGCTTTCACTTTGACCTGTGATCTCACTCGGCGGTCATCCCCGAGAGGGGAGGGCGCGCGGATCAAACGATGTCAAGTATTGCTGTGTTTGTTTGCAAAAACAATGCAAAATATATTTAAAGATAAACAGAAACTCTCTCCAACTTTTTTTTTTTTTTTTTTTTTACCAAGTATTAAGTACCTACCTGACTTAGGTGCGTATTGGTACGTACAAGTCTGACAGCGCTGCAGGCCGGGAAATTCCCGGCAGGAACAAAAAAAAAAAAAAAAAAAAGATCTCCATACAAGTAAGCGGTCAGACCATAGTGGATAAGGTGGTGGACGTGGGATCGGGCAGACAGACAGACGTTCACGCGTCGGCTCGAAAGAATCACACCACACACCGTTTTGAAGGTATGTCAGTCGGCGAGGGGGATTTAATGAAAGGTACCTACCTACCTACATGTCACCGCGGTACCCAGGTTCTATCTAGGTGGCTACACCAAAGATGATGATGATGATGATGCGCTTCGGTGTTGATATGGACCCTCCCTCCTTGTATGGGTACCACTATAAAGAAATAAAATTGCCTGCGCCACTAATGGGCGGAAGCTTAACAAACAAACAAACAAACAAACAGCACCTGTAGCGGCGGTTGTTGTCTGACCTCACATCACTTAGTTGATCATTCTTTCTCTTTCATTTGATTTACCTTTGAGTGATAAAACAAAGAGGAAAACAAATAGAAAGAAGGGAAAAGAAAAAAAAAAGAAAGAAAAGGGAAAAACAAAACAAAAAATTGTGATAATGACGTAAAGAGTAGGGACAACACTTTTACTTGGAACAACCATAGTCCTAGTAGTGTTAGTCTATAACTTTTTCCTTCTCTTCATTTGTGTGGACCTATAAAAGGTCCGGGATATGTTGACTCTTTTCCTATGGTGATTTTGCAGTTGCTGTTGTTGACACCAAATTCGAGACACCAGATTTAACCGCGAAATCCGTAGAGGGTACGTCCCTGACGCTTGAGGGCGTAAACGACGTCCATGGCAGTGACGGTCTTGCGCTTGGCGTGCTCGGTGTAGGTGACGGCATCCCTGATGACGTTCTGGAGGAACACCTTTAGCACCCCACGAGTCTCCTCGTAGATGAGACCGGAGATGCGCTTGACGCCACCTCGGCGAGCCAACCGACGGATAGCGGGCTTGGTGATGCCCTGGATGTTGTCACGCAGAACCTTACGGTGACGCTTGGCTCCTCCCTTTCCAAGTCCCTTGCCTCCCTTGCCGCGGCCAGTCATGGTGACAGATGATGAGGCGCTGCTGGGAGTAGTAGTAGCAGTAGCAGTAGTAGTGATACGACGTCTCGCTCAGGAGTGTGACTCGCATTTTCATTCATTTCAATCTTTATTGATAGCTTTACTTTCTCTGTCGTCGACGTCTCGGTCGCTTCGGTGCCATCTCCGGTGACGGTGTCGTCTCTTTCTTCTCCGCTGGTGGTGGTCTTGGGTCTCTCCGAGGGCTCCGCAGCATGGTCCCTGGGATCCGACGAAGACGTGCAGGGCACCTGCGGTTCCAGGCGTAGTGCCCGTTACCGGAAGTTGGGGCACCTCGGCGTGGGGCGCGCACCGCCAGACTTCAGCTTGCGCACTCAGCCTCTCGTCTCGTGGTCCCCGCTGCACACTGCGCAGATCTCCGCCGTCCGATGACACTGTCGTTGCCTGTGTCCGAAGGTCTGGCACCGGTAGCAGCGCACAGGCTCCGGAACGTAGCGGCGGCAGGAGAAACGTCCCCAGCAGCCGAGATCAAGCGAGGCAGGAACCCGTCCCAGCATCGTCAGCAAGACACTCCGGGTTGGAAGCCGTCGTCCGAGGCCGGCCGCGTAGTGGCACCTCTCCGCCGCAGCCACGGCAGTGTGCTCCAGTAGTGGCTCCAGGGGAAGCTGCACAGGGTATCCTTGCAGGACACCCCGCGTCGTCGCCTCCCTCCTCTGCAAGTGTATCCCGCGTGCTCGTCCTGCAGCCAGTTCTTGCAAGGTGGTGGCGTGGCCCCAGTCCATGCCGCGGATGAAGATGTCTCCCGTCCGGGAGATTGTCACTCGAAGACGCAGCTTCAGCTCGTCCTCCATCCACCGTACCGCCGCGTAGAGATTGTCGAAGTCGGAGGAAACCAGTCGCCACTCCGGCAAAGGTCCGCTTCGATGGTCATCGTCATCGCCTTCGTCTCGCTACATCCTCCGCCGAGCCTTCTTACTTCCGACTCTGGTCCAGCCATAGCAGTCCCCTTCGTCAGAAGCGGGTAGCTCTGACGGGCGCTTCCGGTTGGAGGCCATGGCAGAGATGGGAGCAAGCTCGACCATCCTCTGCCATAAAGAGAGCAATGTGCGCCTTGGAACTGGAGAGGATGTGTTGTCTCGATGGCTGCTGCTGGTCCAATGTCCTCGTCGCATTTGCGTTGCGTTGCTTTGCGTTGGTGATAGTTAAGATGGGTGAAGTGGAAGAGTTTGTACAGATGAAGAGTGAAAGTTAGATATTATTGAAAGACAGTGAAAGAAAAAAAAGTTGGTGGGCTAACCACCTTGTTATTTTTCCTCGTCGCATTTTCAGGATCGCGTTAATATATATGGAACTGGTGCCTTCCCGGTTGTAGTAGGGTAACAATATTTCCTGTTTTTCCCACTTGATCCAACATCGCTGGGTCCTACGAACACGGTCTCCGTCTCGTCGTTGACCCTCGGACCACGCATCCAAGACGTACAACCGAGAGGCAAGCAAGAAAACGGCGTAAAACCAAATAATATCGAGTCGGAGGAGGTGCCAGATTTTCCAGCCAGCGGCATGCATGCAGCGAGCAACAAGCCAACCAGCCAGCCAGCCACAGAGGGAGGCAGACTGAGTCTGTGTCAGAATAATAATAATAATAATAATAATAATAATAATAATAATAATGAGAGAGACAGACTGACAGGGACAGACAGACAGAGAGAGAGAGAGAGAGAGAGAGAGAGAGAGAGAGAGAGAGAGAGAGAGAGAGAATTAAATAGGGAAACGATATTAAACCAAGAAACACCTAGAAAGGACTTGATTCACAGGGTATACGGAGTATAGTAGGGCAAGCCAGGAAGAATTTAAAGGGGCCTAAAATCTCACATCAAGTGCCAACGACCACACCACGTTGAACACACCGCTTCTCGTCCGATCAGCGAAGTTAAGCAATGTTGGATCCGGTTAGTACTTGGATGGGTGACCGCCTGGGAACACCAGGGCTGCGTTCCGTTGGAAGTTAGCACGCTGCCCCCCCCGCAACCCCCAACGGAACGCAAGGGAACGCGAAAGCCATACGGGTATTGTTGACAAAGATGGCCGTCCAAGCTGCTCTCCTCCTCCTCGCTCAAGAGCTCGCAAAAGACCCTCTGTTGGACGCTGCAGAGCTCCTCTTAGCACGAGAGGAGGAAATATTGCTGAGGCAAGAGGAAGAGGGAGAAGAGGTTGCCAAGGCAAGGAGAAGAGGAGATGATAGGCCGCCAAGTCCTGTGAGGGTCAAGGACTATGCAGAGATGATAGTGCCTCTTTACTCCGGGAAAGACTTATAGAACACTTTCGAATGCAAAGGAAACTGTCCCTGCAGCCACAGGTGCTGTAGGGGCCTCTGCAGCAGCTACCATGGCGGTAGAGGCTGTCTCTTCTGCCTCAGAGGCTGTGTGAAGAAATGCGACACATATAACACCGTCTTTTATTGCTATAAATACTAATATTTTCGTCATATTGCCTTATTCCAGCATTCTACAAGGGATAACAGACTTACCACATTGTTTTTGATGTTCTGTGACGTCGACACTGCACTAGAAACGCAACACTGCACTGCACACAACACAACACTGCACTAGAAACGCAACACTGCACTGCACTGCACTATAGGATACGACACAACACTGCACTAGAACCAAAAAACACACTTCACACTAGAGAAGCATTCCCAGACGGTCACCCATCCAAGTTTTGTGCCGCCGAAGCGTTGCTTAACTTCACTTATCGGCGAGACGACAAGGTAAGCTTAACTTCACTTCCTGGCTCAGCAGAGAGCCAAGCCGGTGCGAGCCGGCCGCTGATTGGCCGGGAGAGGATCCTCCCGGACACGGAGGAAAGAGGAGATCCTTCTTCCTTCGTCGTTGGCCGTGAAGTGCGAAGTGCGGGGCAAGGTGAGGGCGGGCAGCTGACCGCTGATTGGCTGTAAGCGATGCTGACAGCCAAGGGGCGAGCTGCGCAGCGACACGTCCGTCTCCTGGAAAGAGAAGAGAGTGATTGTGTTGCACCCGACTTTTTTTTTTTTTTTTTTTTTTTTTTTTTTTAGATTGCCACCTTTTAAAGAAAAGGTGACGTGGGCCTCTGGGTTGAGCCTGGCCCACAGCTATTTTGGAGTGTGGCTTTCACTCCTGTATGAAAAGTATGTAGCTAGTTATCTTGGTGGTGGAAATTGTTCTACTAAAGATGCCAGTTTGTCATGGGGCGTATCTCGGACTATTTGTTGTGCTGTTCCAAGTCTTCTGTCTATGAGTGGTGCTGTTATCTCGCACTCGGTGAGGTAATGCTGGAGTGGTGAGTCGCTTTCCATTCCACAGTGATGGCATGTTTGAGGAAGGGTGTTTTTAACTTGATCAAAGCATTTGTAACCAAGACGCAGTCTGTATATGTCTACTTGTGTTTTCCTCTTTAAGTTTCTTGGGAAGTTTGTTTTGTTTTGACTTGTTTGGTTATACCATCTTGAGCTGTTTGAACCTTCAATTTCGCTGGTTTGGAGAATTTGGATCATGAGGTCATTTGTTTTGTGCTTAAGGGCATTTTTTGTTTGTTGTATGCTGGTTGGTATGTGGAAAGTTACTGTGGGGAGTTTTATGGCGTCATTTGCTGCTTTGTCTGCAGCCTCATTTCCTTCCAGTCCTGCATGGCTTGGGACCCAGTTTATATGTATGTTTCTGCCTTGTCTCTTGATGTTTTGCATTGTGGCTAGAATGCTGGTGATAAGTTCTATGTTGTCTTTAATTGGTGTTTGTTGGAGTGCTTGTATGGCACCTAGGGAGTCAGTATGAATGACTATGTGTTTGTGTCTAATTTTGCAGTGACGTAGTGCCTGCTGAATAGCTACCAGCTCTGTCTGTAGTGTAGATGCGCCATCGGTGAGTCTGAATATCGCTGTTGTGTTTTCGGAGACGAAAGCTGCGGCCGCGCGTTTGGTGATCGGATCGACAGAGCCATCGGTGTAATATACTTCGCAATTGTGCGGCGGGGCTGCTTGGAGGGCAATCCTTGCTGCTGCTTGTAAAGTCTCTTGGTCTAGGTCCTTCTTGGAGTGTGGCAGGGCAGTCACGCTGGTTTGGAAATCCTTAGTGTTCCATGGTGGTGGCTCTATGTAATCTTTGTGGGGTTTGTCAAGCTGAAGGTGTGTGAAAAATTTTTGTGCTTCCATGAATTTCAAGGTGTCACTAGTGGTCGCAGCCCAGGTAGACTTGTGGAAGAGCGTCCGGTCCTGTGCCAAGGCTTGTCGGATTTGGTATAATGGTTCATTGTTATGCTGGCGAAAAAATTTAACTAGATGGCTGGCGTTTGTAGCGTATAGTCTGGTTGTGAGAGGTGGAATCTTTGTTTCTTGTTGAAGGGTGCATACCTTTGTCCATCTTGGGGCTCCTGTTATAATCCTGAGAGCCTTGTTTTGTAGTGTTTCTAGTGCATACAGATTGTAGGAGGAGGTAAGAGCTAGACAGGGCGCCCCATACTCTATGACTGATCTGATTGCTTGGAGGTAGTATAATCGCAGGATTTCGGGTGCTGCTCCTCCGTTGGTTCCTGTAATTTTCCTCATCACCCGGATCCGTGCGTTTGCCCTCTCTTTAAGTGATTCGGTGTAGGCCCTGAAATTGAGTTTAGCATCAAGGCATATGCCAAGGTATGTATGGCAGCTGGACCATTCGACTGGTGTGTTATCTAAGATAACTGGTGGGAGTATTTTCCTAGAACCGAAATGCATAGAGCGGGTCTTCTGCGCATTTATTTTTAGTCCTAGTTTTTGGCACATGTCTGCTACTACTGTTGCAGCTTCTCTTGCTCTCCTTTCGTATCTTCGGCCAGTGGAAATAATAGCTATATCATCTGCATATGCTAGAATTTTAGTGTCGGTGATGTTCAGGGCGGCAATGTTTTCTATTAAGATGTTAAAAAGGAAGGGACTGAGAATGCTGCCTTGTGGTGTGCCATTTTCAAAAGTTCTTGTTTCTGATAGGACTCCTGAACTTTACTCTGGCCCTCCTTCCTTCCAGAAAGTCCGCCGTCCAACGGAGCAATTTCCCGCCTACTCCCCGTACAGAGAGAGAATCAAGGATTGCTGTGGCGTTTGCGGTTTCGAAAGCTTTTTCTAGATCCATGAAAGTTACTATGGCTTTCCTGTTGGTGATGGTGTGCATCATTTCTGTGATGCAGTCCTTTGTTCCTCTCCTGTTGGTGTAAGCGAAAATGTTTTTGTGGAGGTCTCCTGCTACCCACTTGAGTCTGTTTAGGACCATTCTTCCATAGTTTTGCCTAGGCAACTGAGGAGGGAAATGGGTCGTGTTTTCCCAGGTTCTTTCGGTTTGGGAATTGGGGCAATGACTGCAGTTTTCCAGGCTGTAGGGAGTCTGCCTTCCTCAAAGGACTGGTTTATTATTTGTAAGAGTTCTTGATGCAGTGCTGGGCCTCCTTCGTATATCATTCGGTAGGTGATTTTGTCTGTTCCAGCTGCTGTGTCTTGTTTCTTTAGGCAGGATCTCAGCTCCTCCAGTATGAAAGGCTAAATTTTGCATTGGTTTTGCAAACGCAACAACAATGCTTGACAACGTTTCCTCCGAGCGTTGTCACATCCTTCTGGGTGACCGAGTGAGGTCACAGGTCAAAGTGACCGTGTTAATCCATGGTGTGTGGGGAGCAAGGTTATCATTGACACATAGGCTCTAATCCCTTAATTTGCCCAGCAACGCCGCAGGCCGGGAAATTCCCAAAAATGGCAACGTCTAAGTGATCTTCACACTATAATAATCTGATTAACAATTTGTCTTGGCCATGTTGCAGTGGGTATTTGGTGAATGAAATGATCGATTGCTATCTTTACATCATCCATCCATCCTAATTTGACCTTAGAATCTAAAATGGTTGCTTTGCTGATGTCATTCAGGTATATTTGAGAAATCATATTCTTTGTATGTAAAATATAATGTTTTTTTTTTTTTTGTGGATCGTAGTTGCTAAAGTGTGTCTG